>NC_080715.1:42790022-42835022 GCF_019097595.1 Hemibagrus wyckioides
TGTAGATTAGCGCTCCTGTTAGTGTGAACATGTGTAATTACAGAGCACTTTTCCTCTGAGAGAGAGAGAGAGAGAGAGAGAGAGAGAGAGAGAGTTAGTCAGCAAAGGAAAAGATGCTAGGTGAGATGTGGTCCTGTGAAAATCTAAAAACAAACCCAGGTGCTGAAAGCTCAATATCCCACCTGTGCAATTACATGTGCAACCGTTATTTTTTCACGCTAGCTAACATCTAGTAAGTATTTAAATCTGAACAGTATGACCTGCTCCACTGAGTAATTATCTGCTTAAACCTTCACTCGTTTTAGAAACTCACCAAGTTTCTATCTTGCATAACAATTCAGAATTTTTTCCTTTAAACCAACCACTTACTGGACTTACAGAATAATATGTTCCTGGAAAGAAGCTTGCCTTTTTATATTATAATACTCCCATGTTTGCTGGCACTAGGCTAGCCTTCTTACAGTCCTTATTTAATCACTAATGCTGTCAGAGGAAAGTTTCCTAATCACCAACCGATTAAACCCATATTCCAAATTCAATTCATTAATAAAACATCAAACATTCATGATGAACCCAAACACCATTGAACGTCTAGTTCTCCAGGCTGGAACTTGAAGCTAAGCTGAACAGGGTGGAAGATCTTCAGGTTCTGTATGAAAGAATAATAAAGGAAAAGGTTGACCATGTGCAGACCTTTATGATGTGATGACATGCTGATACTATCACTTCCCTCCCATAGGAAGAGCGTGACATTTTCGGTGGAGTCATTTTGCCCTCATGGTATTTTCCTCGACCCAAAGTTCAGCGATGATGTGTGAGATGATTATTGACTGACTTTGCCTTATTTCCAAAACCATGGAGAAATAGACCTACACTCAATAATATGTGAATCAGATTATGGTACAGTACAAAGAAGAGAACCAGGTTCATTTCCTTTTATGGACAGTGAATGGACATTTTATTGCAGTATAATCACGTCATCTGAGGAAGAAATCAACTGTCAATAAAAACAGGGATGCAACCCATCCACTATCCCTCTAGTCCATCATCTTTTACCGCATGGTCTATACCTTATCTTATCCTCTGGCCTATCCTCTCATCAATCCTCTATTTAGACCATCCCCTACATTATACTTTAGTTCACTCTATAAGCCATTGTCTAGACCATCCTTTATTCTATCACATATTCCCTTTTAAATTTCAATCCCCAGTCCTTACTCTGATTCTACAGTACTACCTCTGGACCTATTCTCCAGGCCCTCCTTTAATTCATTCCATAGTCCCTCCTAAAGTCCTTTTTTAGTCCCACCTGTAAGCTACTGCCCAATCTCCTAGTACCTCCTCTAGTCCATCACTAAGTCCATACTCAAATCCATCCCTTAGTCTTATTCCAGGCCAAAACTCTTTTTAATCACCTACTCCCTCTTCTAGTCCATCCCATAGTCCTTCCTGTAGTCCACCTCCTAGTCCTTTCTTTTGGCCATCCCCTCTAACCCTCTAGTCCATACCCTAGTCCTTCCTCTAGTCCATCTCCTAGTCCATCCCCAAGTCCTTCCTGTAGTCCACCTCCTAGTCCTTTCTTTTGGCCATCCCCTCTAACCCTCTAGTCCATACCCTAGTCCTTCCTCTAGTCCATCCCCAAGTCCTTCCTGTAGTCCACCTCCTAGTCCTTTCTTTTGGCCATCCCCTCTAACCCTCTAGTCCATACCCTAGTCCTTCCTCTAGTCCATCTCCTAGTCCATCCCCAAGTCCTTCCTCTAGTCCACCTCCTAGTCCTTTCTTTTGGCCATCCCCTCTAACCCTCTAGTCCATACCCTAGTCCTTCCTCTAGTCCATCTCCTAGTCCATCCCCAAGTCCTTCCTCTAGTCCATCTCCTAGTCCATCCCCTAGTCCATCTCCTAATCCATTCTTTAGTCCACCCCCTAGTCCTTCCTCTAGTCCATCCCCAAGTCCTTCCTCTAGTCCATCCCCTAGTCCTTCCTCTAGTCCACCCCCTAGTCCTTCCTCTAGTCCATCCCCAAGTCCTTCCTCTAGTCCATCCCCAAGTCCTTCCTCTAGTCCATCCCCTAGTCCTTCCTCTAGTCCATCCCCAAGTCCTTCCTCTAGTCCATTGCCTAGTTCTTCCTTTAGTCCATCCCCTTGTCCATCTCCTAGTCCATCTACTAGTCCATTGTTTAGTCCATCCCCTAGTCCTTCCTCATGTCCATCCCCTTGTCCTTCCTCTAGTCCATTGCCTAGTCCTCCCTTTAGTCCATCCCCTTGTCCATCTCCTAGTCCATCCTCTAGTCCTACATCTAGTCCATCCCCTAGTCTATCCTATTGTCCATCTCTTAGTCCATCCTCTAGTCCATCCACTTGTCTTTACTTTTGCCCTTCCTCTAGTCCATCCCTTAGTCCTTCCTGTAATCTACATCTTAGTTCTTTTTCAATTTAATTTCCTGGTCTATTCCCTAGTTCCTTGTCTAGTCTATTCCTTAGTCTATCCCCATGTTCATCCTCTAGTGCCTTCCATAATCCATTCCCTAGTCCCTGACTGCAGCTGACAGTCATATGCCTTTGTTAAATTCGTCCTTGCTTCAATTGGACTCTTAAACAGCATAAGCTATTTACTGACTCACATAAAGACTCTTGTTAATACTGACACCAGATGATCTAAAAATATATTGTAACATGTAAAAGGAAGCAATTGAATATCTCTACAACAATACTACAAAATGTCAGGTCCTTCTGCTGAACATTTAGTTAGTGAACTAATAAGCACATATTCTCATTAAAATAAAACTATGTAAGGAACGGACGTCACGAAACTTCTTGAAATGCCACATGTGAAATGTCAAAGCCGGTACGTCTTTCACCATGACAATGTGGTCCTGCAATATTAGCCTTTTGGTTGAAAAACAAACATAAAAGCAATTGTTCTGGCTTTTCCTCATGCCCTCATGAGCTGTCAGCTCCCAACTGACACAGCATGATAAATAATTCATCTGGAAAAATAGCAGCTTCAATTATTTCATCCATCAAGTAGGTCAACATGGAGGATTTATCAGCTGCTTCATTCTGCATCTTATCAGCCACACCATGGAAAGAGCAGAAGAACCGTCAGGCAGCACCGAGCTCTCAGTGTGTTTCAGATGGAAAAAAACAAATAAATAAAATGATCTCATCTGTGCTTTAATCCCTACTGAGCCTATGATCATGGAGTGAAAATCTGGAAGTGTTTTATTTTTGAAAAGAATGGAAAAAAATTTAAAAAATAGGAGTAAACATTCAAAGTGCTTTAAATATGTACAGTATATCCTCTTATACTGCAAGTTTGAGAAGATTGCTAAGCAAACATCCATCCATCCATCCATTTTCTATACCTGCTTTATTCCTAATCAGGGTCACGGGGATCTGCTGGAGCCTATCCCAGCACACATTGGGTGAAAGGCAGGGGTACACCCTGCACAGTTCACCAGTCCATCACAGGGTCAGACATATAGACAGACAACCACACACACTCACACTCACTCCTATGGGCAATTTAGAATTACCAATCCACCTAATGTACATGTTTTTGGACTGTGGGAGGAAACCGGAGTACCCGGAGTAAACCCACACAGGCACGGGAGAACATGCAAACTCCACACAGAAAGACCCCTGACCTGTTCGAACCCGAGATTCAAACCCAGGACCTTCTGCTAAGCAAACATAAGACAGGAAAACACTATGGTACACTAGAGAAAGTTTTTATATTACTGGTGGGTTATAAGAGTCTTTGCAATCACAAGGATTAAAAACAGCACAGAATCCTGCTGATTCCTGATGAAAGTTTAAACACATGGTAGACAGATCCATCTTTCAGCATAATATGATGATATGATAGCAAACTGTGATGAAAGCACAAGCCGGGATATAAAAGTTTAATGTCATGCTGAAAGATTACGCCGTTAGTGGGATATGAATATTTAATGTCATGTCTGTTCAGTTTACCTGCTAACAGGTGAACTCGAATCCTCCCTGTACTGTCACGAGTGGGTGTGAACTTTTGAAGTAACGATGATGGAAGGAATCTTGGAACTAAAACAAAGGCAGAGAAGTGTTTTTCTTTTTTTTTCTTGAAAGGCCTTTCCCTTTAAAGGTTTTCCGTAAGACATGCGGAGTGACGTGTCGATGATAAGGAACGCTCCACGTGGATGACTGTAACCTCTTACATAACATGACCTCTGTGGATCAATCCCCCATTTATGCGGCTGTCACTCATCCCAGAGAGAAGCAGGAGGTTCGAGTCGTCCACGTGGAGCATTCGTTATCATCAGCATGACTGCTGGAATACAGAAGGTATTGAGGTCTATATCTGAGAGTAGCACAGGTTTAAATTCCGATACATTAAGGTTTCTATAGCAACAGGGCTCTATTTTCTGTAAAACAGAGTATTTACTTTATATCAGAGTGGACAGTTGATGTGTTACTACAACGGGATTAGAGACTCTAGATCATTTATTAAAATGGACACCGCTGTGTGGAGAGAGTGCAGGAAAATAAACACCTGTCTTTCAGGATAACTGGAATATTTTACATTGTGCCTAGTGCTGTCTCTCTGTCTATCTCTCTCTCTTCTCTGTCTATCTGTCTGTCTCTCTTCTCTCTCTTCCCTGTCTATCTGTCTGTTTGTCTGTCTCTCTTGTTTCTTCCCTGTCTGTCTGTCTCTCTTCCCTGTCTCTCTCTCTCTTCCCTGTCTGTCTATCAGTCTGTCTCTCTTTTCCCTGCCTATCTGTCTGTCTCTCTTCCCTGTCTGTCTATCAGTCTGTCTCTCTCTTCCCTGTCTGTCTCTCTCTCCCTGTCTCTCTTTTTCACTTTTCCCTGTCAGTTTGCCAGTCTCTCTGTCTCACCTGTCTATCTCTCTCTCTTCCCTATCTGTCTGTCTCCCTCTTCTCCTCTGTCTCTCACCTGTCTGTCTGTCTGTCTGTCTGTCTGTCTCTGTCTTCACTGTCTCTCTACCCTGTGTGACTATGTCTTTTCTCTCTCCTCTCTCTCTCTCTCTCTCTCTCTCTCTCTTTTTACCCAGTCTCTCTCTTTTTTCTCTATCTTCCCTGTCTCTCTCTCTCTCTCTCTCTCTTCCTTGTCTGTCTGTCATCTTCTCTCTCTCTCTCTCTCTCTCTCTCTCCTCATACTCGTCTGCTCCCTGCTGTTTCTGATTTTAAGGTGATGCTGAATGACGCCATTCTCTGCCGCGTTGCCATGGGTTACGTCTTCTTCTTCTTCTTCCTGTATGGCCAATTACTGTAAAAAAGCCAGGGATTTTTTTTAGCCTTATTAAAAGCTCCCCCAGCTTCTTGGTGTAAATCAATAGTTCTAGAAAGTGAGTATGTAACATGCAACAAATGGATTTCTGCTCATAACAAGACGTCCTCCCTCCAACTTCTCCACATGGTGTCAATTAAATGGTTTGATGTCATGTGCAGTGTCTAAACAAAATAAAGGTTCAATGAATGACTGAATGTTCTAAGCATCAGCAACACGTCATTTTTGTGAACGAGCCCCAGAACATGTGACAGAGAAAGATTAGGTGAACGAATTCGGCCGCAGTTAGACAAAGAAAAACCATCGCTGGTCAGAATGTTAACGAGCCACTTCAAAAGATTCAGATCAAAAGATCTGGATCAAAAGATTCCTTATATATATCCTTATTTCCTACGTAAAAAAACACAGTCCACCCACATAACATCATGTGTCCTGATGTGTGTGTGTGTGTGTGTGTTTGTGAGGAGATATATTTTTAAAATTTTTTTACATTTAAATACCATTCTAATAAACCCAACCCAACACACGGACTAATCCCAATCTTCTAAACGCACCAATTAGCTTCAGGAAGGAAGATCTCTCTGAGTTCCAGAAGTTCCATGAGCAGGTCTAACATCATCACACTCACTCTGGCTGTTCGCTCTGCATCGCTCATGCCTTCACCTTTGCCTTATTAGGAGCCGGGCGGCGTAATTACCGAGTGTTATGAGAACGCGACGTTGGAAAGCGTTTAAAGCGACACGAAGAAGCGATGACGAGGTCACGGCCTGGTTATGAGCAGAACATCGCACTTTTTGTTTATTCTGTGAGACGCCGTTAGGTTTTGGATGTGATGCATGCGGACGGAGGGTCTGGATGATGACACAGACTCTGTGTGTGTGTGTGTCATGAGACAGCTCATCTGTCAGTAACACCCTGGTAAATTTAATCCCCCCGAAATTCCAGCAGTACCGTGGCCTAAAAAGGAAGGATCATGTTCCTCAGAGCCGTGAAGAGAAAGCCGGACATCTTCCAGCAGTCTGGATCAAATCCTTCGCTTTCTTTCACTCTCCTACAATAATCTGTGACTGATACCAGCATCTCTAATGGACCTTTAAAGTCTTAATTAGTAGTTTCACTCTCTCTCTCTCTCTCTCTCTCTCTCTCTCTCTCTCTCTCTCTCTCATGCTTTGAATTAGCTTTCATTACCTTCATTACTTTGAGGACTTGCCTAAAGAATGTTCCAGCAAATCACAACTCAACTACATCAGCATCAGGAACTCATAATGTGTGCACATGCTCTATTTTTTAAATGACAAACACAAATGAACGAAAACAAACTTCGGTATTTTTATTTTAGAATACGAACATTCTCTTTTACTCTCTTTTACTCTGCTCCTGTCACATCCAGATCGAATTCCTTTGGTAATGCATTATTCTGGTTTCCTTAGCAAAGCTGAACTAGCATGTTAGCATGATGGCTAGCTAATATCTTCCAGAAATGAGAGAGAAGCTGCTTAGGATTTCATATACACTCAAAACTATGAAGTTACAGGAACTGAAACACTGATAGAAATATTAAGATATATTAGTTAGCTAACTAGAAAGTTAATTAGTGCACTAGCGCGCTAGCTAGCTAGCCCTAGTCCGCTAGATAAAACACTTGAATAAGTTCATTTTGGAATTTGTTTTAATTATAAATACTTCAAGATAGATAGATAGATAGATAGATAGATAGATAGATAGATAGATAGATTTGCAACAAAAATGTTTGTTGTGAATATACTAGCTAGCTTTCTTTCTTGGTATACATCTGTATCTATCTTGCTAGCTAGCTTCATATCAAGCTAGCTAGACATATTCAAAGATATGGTAATGTTTTTAATAAGAATATGCTAGCTGTAATCTTTCCATGTATCTAAATGCATTTATCTAGCTAATTATTTACCCAAGCTAGCTGTAGACACAGTGGCAAGATCTTCATACTTACTGAACTGTAATGAAGCTTGGATCAAGAAGAAGATGTGCAAGAAGATGAAAGACCTTTCATTTCAGAGAGTGATGGCATGATAGATACAGAAAGAGAGAGAGAGAGAGAGAGAGAGAGAGAATTACTAGCACTTTATCATATACTCCACTGTGGACCTGTCTCATTTATTCAGCCCACGTAGCACTATCCTCTTCCTGATCTCACACAGCCTTCCTCTAAGTTTCTATGAGCCACAGATGATCAGATGGATTTCACAATGATGTTCATGGTGTTCATGAGAAGATCCCACACTCCTGTGTTCTCCACTGCTGCATTAGTCTAAATGTTTTGGCACCTCTGAATTGATGGAAACACCAGAACCTGAGTTCAGATTGTGTGTAAGAGCTTCTCACACATGAAATATTTCACACTACTCATACGACTCTATTTTAAATTTGTTATGTAGTCGACCTGGCAATCTAGCCATAGGGGTCACAGTCCAGTGACTTCTGTGCCGGTCCCAAGCCCGGATAAATAGAGAGGGTTGCGTCAGGAAGGGCATCCAGTGTAAAACATTGCCAAATTTAATCATGCGAATCGTCAGTTATATTGGTACTGTAAGAGAATGTTGGACATGGAGCTGCCAGGCAGGAGGCAAAGAGGAAGAGGAGGTACAGTATATGTATGTAATAAATGAGGATATGAAGCTAGTGGGTGCAAGTGTTGAGGATGCAGAAGATAGGTGGACACCCCTGTGGCCACCCCTGAAGGGAAAAGCCGAAAAAGAAGAAGAAGAAGAAGAAGATGTGGTGTCCATTCTTTGATATTAAACCTTGCTAATTACTCATTGTGATGTATTTCCCCTTCGCTACGGCACTTGATGTACAGTGTTTTATCCACCGGTGGTTCATTATCTTCAGCTTTAATAAATATTTACAACAACTTTCCTTCAGTGGTACAGATTTCTTTCTGTGCGAGTGCAGAATGAATAAATCCGCTGCACTGAGCTTGAAACGGTTTCTGAAACGACTGTTTTATGTAAATGTCAGCTCAGTTCTCAGTGCAATGAGCGATTCAAAGAGACTCTGAAAATGCTAAGGCCCTGCTTAATAAATTTTGCAGAGCTCTCTCGGCATTTCCAGGGGAAGACGCTCATGCAGAACAACGCCGGGGTGTTGAGTCATAGTTGCAGAATATTAAACTTTATGTCTGAGTAGCAAAAACAGGGCAAATTATGCAAATTCAAAAAATGTCACCAATCCAGCACTTACATAATGTTATATTATGCCACGCTACACTGGGCATCATTCGTCAGCTGGATATGAACAGGTTTACTTGTTTGTAAATCATTTGAAGGAGCTCTTGCACCGTGGCTTATGTCACGGAAATGAAGTTTTTATCATGTTTAGCTTCTGGGTTTGTGTACATGTTACTAACATTAACCTCGACTGACTTTAAATCGTTTACTTGGTGAATTTATATACAGATTACACGCAAATGCAGAGAGAGTGAGAGAGATGTTTAAAGAAACACTGGCATGCCGATCCAAATAGCTGTTCAGTTAGGAAAAAAGTAATGGCACCCTAGAAAAGAAGCAAGAGTTAGTGCGTATCTATGCTAGCTGATGCGCTGCAATAGCTGAGCTGCATTATGGGAAAATATAACACGCCTCACCTCGCTGTGATCTTTACCTTTTGTGGAATTTTGGGGGTTTGGCTCATTTAGTTTCATTTACTGACACACAATTTCACTACACGGCAAATAACCAGATGCTAGATAGCAGGTTACCTAGTTTCCATGTTTCCATGTAAACTATCAGTCTGACTTGACTTTCCAAATGTTGACCTACGAAGCTAAATTCAGCTTTCTAAATTAGACATTAATTGAAATGTTTATTTATTATAAATGAAATAATATAAATAAAATTGAATTTTGTGTTTCGGCTCGTTTATTTGGATTTGCTGACACAATCTAATTACATGACTGATAACCAGATGCTAGTTAGCGAGTTACCTAGCTAAATACCATCAGCTTTCATGTTTAGCTATCAGTCTGATTGGACTCTCCATGCTCTTCATACACAATGGATTTGCTAAATTCAGCTTTCTAAATTAGACATAAATGTACACATTTATTAATCATAAATATAATAATATAAATGAAATTTTAGGGTCTTATGCACTCTCCTGTAATCTGAGGGGTCTTCATTTGCATATTTGAAGACGATATGCTCTTATGATGTCATAATAAAACACATACATTTTATGAGGTTTATTCTGGCTTAAAATGAAAGAATAAAATTACATTCTCACTTTTTTTTTTTTGCGAATGTTCTTCTCCTGTGTGTAGTCCTCAGGTCCTGAGCCGTTAGCTGACATCTGTCAGCGCCTGAGCGTGTCACAAATTGGCCATTCGGAGCTTTTCAGCTAGAATAATACAGACTGGCCCACCGCTGAGCTTTTTGCCATTCTCAGGCTCGCTGGAGAGAAATAAATGATGGTGATCAAAGGAACAAGCGGGGAACAGAGCACCTACGTCACTCTGCTTCTTCACAAGACAAATTTATGGCTTGACAAATTTCTCCCTTCTCTTCCTGTAGCATTGTGTGCAGTGCCACACTGCCACATCAGCCTGAGAGCAGATTGAATTATGATCTAAATTAAATGGGGTTAAAATGATGGCTTCGTGAACAATTTGTACCTTCTCCTCTCACCCGAACCTGCACAAAGAATCACATGCATAATGAAAAACCATTTAGACTGTGAAGCACATCAACGCAAGTGTGACTCATAGCCTCATTCTCGGTGTCATTATGTGCTATCAAAACGGTAAAAAGTCCCACAGCTTCTTGAGTTTCTTTCTCCTATAGCTCTTTGTGGTTCTCGGCTGTTCCCTGTTGATCAATCTGGGGAAAGAACCAGCCGTAGTGAGCAGTGAAGAGCGGATGAATGAAGGCTTTGATATTCTAGAACCACTTCAAGGGCCACAACTGTAAGTGGACACAGTTCTTCTAGAACGGTTTTACAGCAACTGTTGAAGACAGATGTTTCACTATCAATCAATGTTCTAGAACTGTTTTCAAAATATCTTCTAGAACCAAAAACAAAATAGTTTTTAGAACTTCAGCTGTAGGTACTGTTCCTCTGGAGACATTGATGTTCTAGAACCAGTTCTAGAACTTCGGCTGTAGGTACTGTTCCTCTGGAGACATTGAGATTCTAGAAGCAGATTTAGAACTTCGGCTGTAGGTATTGTTCCTCTGGAGACATTGAGGTTCTAGAAGCAGTTTAAGAACTATGGATGTAGTTACTGTTTCTCTGGAGACATTAAGGTTCTAGAACCAGTTTAAGAAATACGGCTGTAGGTATTGTTCCCTTGGAGATATTGAGGTTCTGGAAGCAGCTTTTGGACTTTGGCTGCAGTTACTGTTCCTCTGGAGACGATGAGGTTCTAGAAGCAGATTTAGAATTTTGGCTGTAATTACTGTTCCTCTGGAGACATTGGGTTCTAGAAGCAGATTTAGAATTTTGGCTGTAATTACTGTTCCTCTGGAGACATTGGGTTCTAGAAGCAGATTTAGAATTTTGGCTGTAATTACTGTTCCTCTGCAGACATTGAGGTTCAAGAAGCAGCTTTAGGGCTTCGGCTGTAGTAGAAATATTAACGTTCTAGAGCCAGTTATGATTTCTAATTTCAAAATTTATGTAGACAGCATTGTGATGGAAGCTTCAGCATTCTAGAACTACTTTCAGTACAGTGCTTCTTCCCCTGGAGTATTTTGAATGCAATGGCTAATGCCTTTTCTCTTCAGGCATCAAAATTAGTGCTATTCAGGACAAGCAGTGTTAATATGGTTCTGCTCACCAACCTGACTGTTCTAGAACTACCTTTAGACTATGCGTATTGAGCTATACAGTAATTAGTAGTAGTGGTATAGACGTCATAGAACCGTTTATAGAACAATTTTAGAAATAGACATATTTACATGTTTAACTTTTTTATTACAACCTCGGCTGTTAAACTGGTTTCTTTGTAGGGATGAAATTTCTTGAACATTTTTCTCAAGATAACATCTCATATTAGTGTTCATCCCCTAGAGGCAGGACCGTCCTCAGAATGCAGTAAGGTTCCACTGATATTTTCAGATGTCTGTAGATGTGGTTACTGTGATGATGTTGGCATTCAGAATATTAAAATATGTCTGTGAAAAGCTAACCGGAGATGTCTTAGAACATGCAGTGTAGCACATTTGGCTAATTCTAATTGCATGCTCAGTTCTGTGCGGTCTGCCAACACACGGCTCTGTCAGATTGGCAGGAGCTGCCCAGGCTTCTGATGTTCAGACTGAGCCGAGGCTAATGAGCCTAGCACAGCGGAGGTCCAGGCGACAGTAATGACAAGTTCAGCAGGAAGTGCTTCATTAATGAGGGAAGTAGTGTCACAGGGTGCTCACAGGGACGCCGTGTGTGTCTGCCTAGCTGTATATCTAATAACATTAACACTTAGACAGCAGAACCTGGCAGACTCAGATCTAATGACAGAACTGGACTGGATTCAGACTGGAGATCTGATGTTAAATATGTTACTGATCACTGGTTATGCAGCTGTCACAGATTCCATAGGCTATTTTGCTTCAGTTCTCTGGACTCATTTCCATTCTAGAACCACGTTCAGGACTATGATGGTAAACAGTTTTTCATCTAGAACCACAATACAGCTATAAATAGAGTTTCACTTCATCCATCACCAAAGTAGAACCAACAATCTGCAACCATATTCTAGAAGCCCCATTTCAGATCATGACTGCAAAATAAAGATTCCCTGGAAGACTTGCAATTCCAGAGCCACAATCTAGAAGTTTAAATACTGTATCCAGAGACATCACCATTCTAGAACCCAGGGCCAACAGGTGGTGTCTAGCAGTATGACCATAAATTATATCTTTGGAGGCCTAACTATTCTGGAACCACTGTTCAGACATGGTTCTAGAGACAATTTCCAGGCTAGGATAGTAAAGATCTGGAGTCTGTCTGGATTATGCGACAACCATATTCCAAGGTCATTTAACACATAGAACATCATCTCAGAGCTTGCTCTCTTGCTTATGTGCAATACACAGGTTAATATAGCTGACTTACCAACTAATAAATAGGTATACAGCTGCTTGTGTTTGTGCTGTTTGTGTGTGTGTGTTTGTTTAGAGATTTTACTGGTTCAGGGGTAGAAATGTATCGAAGAGGCATGTTATTAAATTCTCGCCCCAGGGTCCACAGAGCCACAGAGCCACAGGCTGGTTCTGAGTGGGTTCTCTGGTTGGACTGGGGCTGCTGTAAGCCAGTATTTAGCTTCCAGTCACGTCTAAATGAACTGACACACAGTCTGGATTAAAAGGTTTGTGTGTGTGTGTGTTTCAAAAATCTGTTGTAAATGAACACCTTTCTTCTGGCCTAGTTGAATATAGTGCATTAATTTGATTGTGTGTGTGTGTGTGTGTGTGTGTCTCAATATGGACAAAAGGAAGGTTTTCATTGTTGCTTCTCAGTAAACATGTGGGTTTTTTGCCTGACAGAATATGATGAGATCCTTCCTGTAGAATAAACAGCAGTCATTACGAGCAACAGTGATATCACACACACACACACTTCAAGACACCAGTAGGATGTCGTTATATGATTCTATAATCTGAATCCCTAGCAGTGTTTTGACAATCCCATGCAGTCTTCACAGGTTCTTCTCTTTTCCATCCGAGGAACCCGTTAACGGTGACGACAAAGTTAAACCAAAAAAATCTGTTTACATGGAGCTAAAACAAACTTCATCGGTGTTTGTGTGAGCTTCAGAACACACAATCTGCTCATGACAAACACTCGGATAAGTCTCAAGTCAGATTTTAATGAGAGTTTGTTGCACTGTCACGTTAAATCGATGGCTTCTGAGAGCTCGCAGAATCTTCTGAAGCATTCCTATTGACCTCTAGTCAAACAGCAGCTAATTTCCCAGGAGGCTTTGTGTCTGTCAGCTTTGCTCAGGACCTTCAGGTTGGTCTGCTCGGAGTCTCTATTTCTAGCTCTTTAAGAAAGCTGGGAATATTTCAGAGCTGTTTGGTCCAATCACGTCACGTATTTCTACCATCATCATCCATAAGCGTGGATGATATCATCAACAAAATTTTTTTTATTTATTTATCATCAACAAAAAAGCGTGTTATGGAGAGACGCTACAGGAAGAAACAATCACGATTAACTACAGCAGGAAAAATCATCACGAGTCAAAAAGATATGTGCTTTGTGCACCACTACAGCAACTCCGGAGGTGTCTTTAAGCCCCGCCCACTTCAGCATCACGCCACATCATACGCATATCACTGAAAAGCCTCCTTATATATAAATATATATATATATATATATATATATATATATATATATATATATATATATGATACTGTAAACAGAGTTTCTGTGTAAGCCTCACAATTCTAGATCCGCATTCTAGAACCACGGTACAGGTCTAAAATAGATTTGTTGTTGTTTTTATTTTGCACAGTCATCACCCACGTGGAACCAAGAACCCACAACCACATTCTAGAAGCCCCATTCCAGACCACGACTGTAAATAGAGTTTCCATGGAAGCCTAGCAATTCTCCATCCACGTTCTAAAACCATACCACAGGTGTAAATACTGTTCCCAGAGGCATCATCATTCTAGAACCCAAGACCCACAGGTGGTGTCTGGCAGTACGACCATGAATTATTATCCTTAGAGTCCTGATGTTCTTTATATGTCAGTGTATGTGTTCTAATAATACACAATCCATTTCCTTTACAAACACTTAGAATTAATAATATTTTTGCATTCATGAATTTTTGGGGAAAAAATGATGGAAATTAAAAAAATGTCATGCATTATTAAATAGATATATATTGTTTTAATAATAATAATAATAATAATAATAATAATAATAATAATAATAATAATAATAATACATGTCTGGGAAAGGGGCGGGGGTCAAATACAGAAAATAGCTAAAAAATATCAACAAACAAGCGGAAAAAATTAAGTGTGATATTTAGTTTGAAAAAACTGACCTTGTTCATCTCACCTAAAAGTGACTCATATCTCACAAACTGTTCCTGAAATTTCTTTTGTTTGTCTCTCTCTCTTTCTCTCTCTCGCCCTCTCTCTCTCTCTCTCTCTCTCACACACACACACACACACACACACTAAAAGCGTAAAAACTCAGATATTTTTAGCTGAAAGCTGCTGTTGTGAATCGATCCTGTTCCGACGCCCAGCAGCTCTTCTGATGAACTCGCCTTATGCTGACATGGACAAGCCTCCACCTGTGTAAGATGAAGTGTTATCTAGTGATCAGTCACTTTAACACCTGAAACAAGCTTTTCCAGCAGTTTCACATAAAACACAACCTCAATAACATCAGACCCAAGAACATCACAGACTTCAGCTCCAGTCCAGATCTACACCAGGGTCAGAATACTGAGACCTGGACTCTCTGGTCTCATTTAATACTATACTAAAGCCCTTACTTTTTTCAGACATGTGGCTCAATAACTCTAGATGGCTTCTAATATGCTGAATGCTGAGCACAAGACCACAACTACCCCAAGGACTAACTGGTGTCCACAACTGCCCCCATTATTATGTAGTGACCACAACTGCCCCTGGATTACTTGGTGGCCACAACTGCCCTCAGGATTAACCAGTGTCCACAACTGCCCCAAGATTAACTGGTAATCACAACTGCCCCAAGATTAACTGGTGCCCACACCTGCCCCCAAGATTAAGAGGTGTCCACAACTACCACCAAGGACTAACTGGTATCCACAAGTACCCCCAAGATTAATTGGTGACCACAACTGCCCCCATTATTAACTGGTGTCCACAACTGCCCCCTGTTTTTAACTGGTGTCCACAACTGCCCACATTATTAACCGGCAACCACAACTGCTCCAGGATTAACTGGTAACCACAACTGCCCCAGGATTAACTATTGTCCACCACTGCCTACTTAATACTGACTTTTATGAAGAACCTTGAAGGATAGGATTTATCCCCAAGTGAAGGATAAATTTATTACTGAATGAAAACACATTGAGCTTTATAGAAGAGTGAATATTAGCATAAAGTCAATTAGCAAAATGGATATATTAAATGGAGAATATAAAGGAAAGTGTTTTTGTGCTCATTTGAACTTTTAAGCCTTACATTTGGCGGAAGCTGGAGCTAATCTAAGAACGCCTGGATTAGCCGAGGTCAGAATTAAAACCCAGTGTGTTCAGATGCGCTTGATGCCGGAGCACTGAATGGAGTAATTAAAAGCTATCAAAGTCCAGGTCCCGGGAGACTCGTGTGTCGTGACAGCTGACTAAAACTCTCTGGCTAATTATCAGCCCTCTTTATGAGCTGAATTGCTTCTCTAAAGCCTGAGGAAACCCTGTGGGGCTGCGGTTTGAGTTTCATACTAGGATCATGAAGAGATATGAATTTCTACTAGTCACGATGAGAGACTCCGAAAATAGAAAAGAGTGAAATGAGATGATTAATTGTTTTTGTCGCTTCAGTAACTGAAAGCTTTGTTTATAGAGTCGTTTCTGTGTTAGCTGCCAGAGACAGACCACATTAGCGCCGTTATCAGTATCAGTAACTGTTCAGCGCTCGGAATATTTATTTTTCCCAGTACATTTGCATTCTATTCCACCAAACACGGACTGGAAACGGACTGAGAGATGTTTTCAATCAGTGCAAAGAATGGAATGATGTTCTGGCTGTGAGTCTGATCTAAAGTGAGTCTGTTGGCCTTCAGTATGTTTTAGACGCGTGTTTTTCCCTCTGTTGGATAACCTTACACAGAATTTTTTACTGGTACAAGATCAAATCTGAGCGGTTTTTTAGATGAACAAGCACTCAGAGCATCTCAGAGAGCAGAAATAGGTTTGAAATTGACGTTTACTTTGAAGATACAAACATCTGTGTGGAAAAAAATAATCATTTTTGTACTTTTGTACTTTTCTATCAATATATCACTGCTAGTAGGCTAAGGAAAAACAGAAATCCTTCTGAAACACTACAAACTCTTAAAGTCCTGAGTGTCTACTTTCATATCAGCTTCATATTGACCACCACTGTGGAGTGGAACATGACAAAAACATTCAGTGCTGACCAATTCATCAGAAAATGGGTGTGGTCTAAACTGGACGTGATGTGAATGTGGGATTCACACAAATTTTTACACAAAAAGTGCAATCTGTAGGATTTTATTCACCTCCAGAAATTCTACAGTTCCACAAACTCAGCTACATCAGTCGAATTTCAAAACATATTTTTTTTCCTCGAGTTCTAGAAACTAGCTGGTAAGTAAAGCCTAATAATAATAATAATAATAATAATAATAATAATAATAATAATATTTACTGTAGGATTGGAGTTTTTTATGTTGTTATGGACATACTGTCAGAATAATTAAATAATAATTCTATTTATATTTTTATTGAAATTCCATTCTTAGTATATTTTACTTCGCAAGGGGATTAGTATTTCCATCTGACTTTGATATGAACTCGTTATTATGTTGTAGCGCTGCTGATTTTATGCTTGTGTTCCTGTTTGAGTCTCACTGATACGACATTTACAAACCTGTAAGTAAATTAAAGTTAAACGTCAGTTTAAGGACAGAGACTTACGCTTAAAAATCTAATTATTAAAGCACTGACCTGGACACCAGTCACCCCTGTGGAAGAACTGGAACGTTCCACAAGTCATATGAATTTTTTTTTGACGATCCTGAGAAGAAGAAATTCACTTAGAAAGTATAGTCAGGAGAGTAAAATCATACATAAAAATACATATTTTTATTATAAGTAAAGTCATTAGAATGTCTTTGTGCAATCAGCATGGACGCTCGCTAATCACACTTTGTGTCTTTGCTAATTTCATGCTAATAAATGTCAGTTTCAACCACAGCAAAGTAACCTTATACACAACCTGAAATCATTTACAATGATTAAGAAATGTGTTATTTTAAATTATTAAAGATATAATTTATTAGATTGAATGTTGATCATTAATTTTTAAAACCTGGACTGCGAGCGTTAAACAGCACAGCGGTCACCCCACACAGCAGGCCGGTGTATCGGCTCATTTCACAAAAACATCATCATTTAATCACCAACAACACCATTAGCATGTTTTAGCCAAACAAAACAACAAAACGGAGCATAATTAGCACACCTCACGCCCCACAGAGCCACGACTCCAGCCGTTTCCCTGTGGTCTAAAGCTCTCTGAAAGAGCAGAGTGAGTTACAGTGCTCTGTACACTAGTTTAGTGCTCACAGGAATAACAGAGCTCATCCAAATATTTAAGCAAAACCTAATTATCCCCTGATTTGCTCCTGATGTTGAATAAATTTACATATAATGACAGTAAAAAGATATATATCTGTAGATTTATTCCATGCTGCAGGGTTGATTTCTTGCCCTTTATTTTAAATGAGAGTCAAATTGCTAACTAGCTTCCACAGCTTTCTGAAAAGACTTAGCTGAATATTTCCAGAAAGCGTGTTTATTCCCCACAAACCCATGTTTTTCATTTCTCAAGACAAATCTAAGTGAAAGGTCATTGAGTAAGATGAACAGCAGCTCCTGGTCAGATATAATGAAGGTGATTAGAATAATTAGAACCTGTGGAACATTGTTGTTTTTAGCAGCATGTCACGCCGGAGGCTCATTATCCCAAACTGGTGTGAACGGTGCATTCAATTATTTTTGTTACGGACAGGAAGAGACATTATTACAGCTGTTCAGAATCCAGGTTGAGAAAATGACAGGAACAATAGAGGCAGGAGGCATCTCTAACACACTTCTCTGATGGGTTCGTCCTCGGCTTCTTCCTGTCCGGTGATGTCCTTTAGAGCGGGCATCCTGCTGAGCGATGGCTTTGACGTCAGGTAGGTGAGTGGCAGGAGTCCTGCTGTTGCCATGGCGAGCTTTTGATGCTCCGAGTGGACGACTGATGGGGAAGTAAAAGCACAAGCAACTAGATCACATCACAGTACAACAAAAAGGAGGGAAAAAACATCATTGTTAAAAATTGATTGTGATGGTCAGTTGTCTACAGGAGAGCAGGAGATGAGAAGAATAAAGCACTTGAGGAGGAAAATAATCAGCTTCAGATCAGTAACAGTATCTCTACTTCACCACACCACCTTGCTGTAGATTATTTTCCTACAACACAACATCACGCTCTGGATTTTATTCCTTCCATGTTACACCACAACTCATAAACATCTGAAATACATGTGAGCAGTGAGAGGTGAAGTGAATAAGACTGATGATCTCCTCATCATGGTACCTGTTAATGGGTGGGATATATTAGGCAGCAAGTCAAAATTTGTCCTTAAGGGTGATGTGTTATAAGGAAGAAAAATTGGACAAAAGAATAGATTTGAGCGAGTTTGACAAGGGCCAAATTGTGATGGCAAGACTACTGGATCAGATCATCTCCAAAACTGCAGCACTTGTGGGGTGTTTCCGTTCTGCACTGGTCAGTATCTATCAAAAATATCCTGTAAGTCCTTTAAGTCCTGCAAATATCCTTTAAGTCCTCCATGGAGGTTGCACCTCGCAACTTACAGGACTTAAAGGATCTGCTGCTGACATCTTGGTGCCAGAACCCACAGCACACCTTCAGGGATCTAGTGGAGTCCATGCCTCAACAGGTCAGGGCTGTTTTGGCAGCAAAAGGGGGTCCAACACAATATTAGACAGGTGGTCATAATGTTGTGCCTGATCTGTGTATGATTTACTAACATATTTTTACTAACCCCTTTTCTGTTTGTGTCTGGCTTGGAACCCAGTTCTATGGTTCTACCATAGCATTAAAGCATTAAAACAAGATCCTCACATGTGGGAAGCCAGCAGCTTTCTGAGAATCTGGAAGTCATCGGTTTATGTTAAATGAAGCATACAGTAAGAATGAGTTTTTACAGAGCTTTGAAGGCAGGAGGCTGTGGAACACAAATGTGGAATTTGGTATGATGGAATGATAGGGCTATGGACAGGAGCATGGAGAAGATTATGGTCAATATAATAGACAAGAACATGGATAAGATAATGAGTGAGTACAAGCACAAAATCATGGACAAGAACATGGACAAAATTATGAACAAGATCATGGACACAATCAGGGACAAGATCCCAAGCAACATCATGGACAGGAGCAAGGACAGGATTATGGATAGGAACATGAACATGAAGAACCTAGAGAAAAACATGGACAAGATGTTAAAACTGTATACAAAAATCTAGGAGAAACCTCCAAAACAATTACATACTGTTTTTATAATGAAAATGAGATGAACCTGCAGCCATATTTACAGGACTGATTGAGGTTTTAATGCAGTTAGTCAGCTAAGTAAAGCTCTGTAGCAGTGATTAGAGTCAGTACCCAGGAAAACGAGCATAATAAAATATGAACTTCTCTCACAGTCCTGGATATGTTTGTTATTGTTCTCATTCTGAATCATGATGCTGAAGACAGGATCTTATTAACCTTTTAAACCCTGCGTGATTTATAAGGCTGGATTTAATAACATTACATCAACACAGAGCATCTGTAGCACAGTGCTAACTACTTCAACACGTACCGTATTCACCCTGACGCTTAGTTAGCATTTCCTTTACTGATCGTAAAACTCAGGAACTCAGTGACTAAGAGAAGAGAAGTGAGTAGGATACTCTGCAGGGATTTTTATATCCTATCTTTATTCCAGCTAAAATCCCTAAGCGTCAGTTTATACTCTGACCTCTGGAGCTCCACTGCTACTGCTTCAATATCAGCACGACAGGGACAAGACTAACTTTAAAATGCACTCTTAAGCGTTATATAAACTGAACAACTGAACACAATCCTTTTTTTAGCTCATGAAGAATTCTTTCTAATAGGGAGATGATTAGGAGGCTCTGTTCTTTTTACGGTTCTGTTGCTGGATTTATTCTTTTATTCCCGTGACAGGTTACGGAAACGTAGGCACGTCTTCCCATTGGCTGTTCGTCTGAGAAAGGTGCAAATGAAGGAGAAAGTCTGTGTTTGGGAGTGGAGCTTGGCAGCGACGGTGTTGTTCCTCCCGGAGCAGCCGATGATGATAAACATAGGAAAGCTGTTCACTTTCTTGCCAAGAGGCGGAAAGTTTTCTCAGCTGTCACGGAACTCGAGAGACGGAGAGATGTTGAGAGAGAGAGAGAGGATTGTGTTAGCCTTTACACTCTTATAAGGGAATGATTTACTAAACAGCTTAAAACGAATAAACTGCTCTGATTAAGCGGTGTTTAGACATCTGTGCTAAGACCCAATAATTACTCAATAAACGTTCCTTTTAGTCACCCAGAAACAAAAGAAAATCAAGAACAAATGGAGCTATTTTAAATCTGGCCTTTGCTATTAATGCATGAAGAAGAGTTGAACATTTTACTACACATTGTTAACTTTTACCTCAGAGTTAGGAGGCACACCTTATTCCTGCTAATAGCTGAGGTATCGGATGCTAGCAATTGTATTTTTGTAACAATAACCTCCTGTAAAATTGTAATTTGTCTCACTAAAAAAATGAAACCATTAATATCACTTCTATTTGTGAATAGATCTTGTTCTGAATTTTCAGCTAATTAAAGTTATGTAGCATGTACATTACTGCACAGTTAAATTCTTTCTTCGCATATCCCATATCCTTGGAGGGTTTGGGTCAAAGCGCAGGGTCAGCCATGATACAACAGCTGGGTTAAGGGCCTTGCTCAAGGGCCCAGTGGTGGCAGCTTGGTGGTGCTGGGGCTTGAATCTTCCGATCAACAACCCAGAGCCTTAACCACTTGAGCTACCACTACCCAAAGGTTTTCGCATATCCCAGCTTATTATCAAGCTGGGGTCAGAGCACAAGGTCAAGCCATGGTGCGGCACTCAAGGGCCCTCAAGTTGATAGCTTGGCAGTTTGAAGGCTTGAACCCTGACCTTCTGATCAGTGACCCAGTGCCCTGACCACCGAGACACTTATTTCTCATTATATAAGCATGTGTTACAACAGCCCAAGCTCTGAACTGCCAGAGAGAACCTTCACCATAATTCTGAACCCTCTGGTTCACAGAGTTTCAATTCCGATTTCTACTTCTGGGTTTATGAACATATAAACAGTACTCTTGCCGTATTGTCAGTTTTGCCTGCGTACCAAGCCTGACCTGTTAATTCCAGTGTTTGCTACTCTGTGTTTTGACCTTCACCCTAGTGTTTTTTGGATTTTGCTCTTTCCGGATTTGTTTGCATCATGGATTCCTTTCATTGTTACTGAACTCCCATTGCCTGTTTCATGACCATGTTTTTGCTCTGCTCTTATTATTAATGTGAGATTGTAACCACAAATTGATCCTGCTCGCTCATCCTTACAGCCTGATAAGATGGCCAGTGCTGGTTGTGCTGTAGGTAATGAATAAAACACTTCTCTCATTTTGTTATTGAAAAATAATGAACAAACTGCTGATGCTGAGTTACTGCATCACTCTGATGTTGATTATCTTCCTAAAGTAAATACCCAAGTGTATTATCATACTTTTATCCATTTGTATTTACATTTCATGCTGTCCATGAAATGTTACACTCCAGCAATAATAAACAATCGCTCCCTCATCACTGTCTCTCTGTGATAAAGCGTAAACTCCTGCTGTTGTTATAAAAGCTTCACCTTACGGTAAACTGCACCATATCAAAGATTACAAAGGTTTTTACTCCATTTATTATTAGTGTAGCATCTGCTGTAAGTGTCCCTGCGAATGAACTGTTACTATAGAATCAATAATGGATCATTCTGACCAATCAGCACACAGACCTCATCAGCCCGGTAGCAGGAACACCAAGGAGAATTCTCCAAGCAAGATCTGAAGTGCTTGTTGACTGTAAAATCAAAAATATGTTGTGTGAAAAGGTTACTTTTATTCTGAGAAACAGATAAATAATACATTGAAGACTCTTGTTCAAAAATAGCCATGTGTGTAGTTTTTTTTTTTTTTTTTTGAACAATAAATTATTTAAAACCTCATAGCAAAATAATCATCCATCTCTGGTACAACAATGCACACACACACACTCTCTCTACACACACACTCTCTACACACAACTACCATCAGGTCCTGTATCAATGGTTATCAAATACAGAAACATACTAGAATGCGTTTAACAAACGTAACAAATGACACAGCTATTACATCACAGTCTATATACAGTGATTCACCTGTGAGCTTTTTGTTTCCGGGGTTAAAAATCCTTACGTTTCATTTTAGAAATGCTCTGACTATCAGAATATCCACCTGAGCTTGCAGTCCATGGGACTTGTGTTTCTGAAATTCACAACCACTTCAACAATGTTGCAAAACAACAAAATGTCATTCTAAGTATGTATTTATATTGCAGAGGGGTGAAGATGTGTGCACAATAAGTCCCCTAAAACCTGGTCTCGGATGTCCCTCTTTTCAGAGTGCTGCTCATGAACTCATCATGCTCGAAGCTCAGATTGTTGTGTGACCTTGAGATCATGAGCAGTTTTTCTTTTTTGGTGTAATCGCGCTTCACAGCCACTGGGGGCACCAGCAGCCTGTCCATCGGGTCTTCTTTATTCTCCAGCTTGGTGTAGCCTTTGCTGTTGCTGCGGTCCAGCCTGGGCCAGCTGGGGTGCTTGCGCTGTTCTGGCTGTACGGTCAGCATGGTGGGACCTCGTTCCAGGTCCAGAGACTTGGAGTGAGCCGAGAGCATATGGAGAGAATTGTTCGAGCCAAAGTCTTTCCGAGCTGCTCCAGGAGACAGGAAGCGGCCGCTGGTGGATCCTGGAGACAGGGAGGATGCAGATGAAGCAGACACAGATGCATACGCAGGGGACTCTGTAGCAGAGTTACTCCGGAGTAACGTACTGGGAGGCTTGAAGGCTTTCGAGATATCTGGAATAGGTACAGTTAAGGACTCCATGGACGAAGGTCTTGATCTGTCTCGTAGCTGCTCAGAGTCCTCGGTTATGTTGTCAATGTCAGGCTCGTCGATCACGCAGTTGTTGAGTTTGATGACAGGAAGCGTGAAGGCGCTGATGGACGATGATACAATGGATCGTGTCTGGCACTTCTTCAGATCATTACGTTTGTCTTCCCAGTGACGCATCCCTTCTGGTTGAAACCCAAATATCGATCCGGAACGTTCTCTATACCCGGGTGACAACAAGCCCGAGCCTCCTTCACTCATTAGACCTTCCTCATCTTCAGCGGAGCTTGTGCGGCGGGAAAGTCGTACATCGCCGCCCAATCCAGAGAATGTCAGCAGTGTGTTAGCGGCTAGCCGTGAGGTGTACTGACTGTCCTGTCCATAAGAGCGGATCTCGTGGTCAGCATAAGGACCTGTGTAAGCGCCGTTCATACACTTCTGCTCCTGTAATCTCAGGCTGTGGATGTCTATGACAGTTGAGTACATGTCCCTCATATGAATGACCTTCGTCTCTCGGTCCCTGTTCTCGTGTAAGATAGCATTGGCACAGATAAAGATGAATATCCCAATGCCCATCGTGAAGGGTCCAAGCATCTTCATTTTCTCTGAGTGCAAATGCTGCTCAAAGAACTGTGCCATCTTCCCTGCCTGCTCCTGTGCTGCTGCTGCCTCTGCCGCTGCCTTAGTGTCGTTTCCCGAGTGTTTGCTCTCGGGTGTTCTCAGGTGGTCCTTGTGAGGCCAGTACCCGAGTACAGCCATGGCAATACCAACCATCAAAATAAGGACTCCAAGAACGAGAAAGAAACCAGAGGCAGAGTACAGGCGAATTTTTCCACGGACCACAACAATATCCGTGCGAGGTTTTCTTTTTAAGCGTTTCTTCTCAGGAGGAGGGACAGGGGACTGGCTGGGCAGGTGATGCTGGGAGCGGGCGGAGTCCTGCCTCTTCAGGGCCGCAAGGCCCGTGATCACACCCCCAGTCGCGATCATCGCTACGACAACACAGAGGCCTGAAAAACAAACATACAACATTGAGATGAGTGAGAGAGGAATCGTTGCTCAAAGGAGCCTCTTTGTCTTTGTTTAGACAGCACTAGTGTAGGCGGAGCAGATGCATTAACCTTTAGGAAAGGGGTTTAGCTGAGAGACTCAACCACCTCCATCTTGGCAGGAATTACGCCAGCTGTGCTGTGAATTAAACCCGCTGATTAAACCATGACGGAAAAACCACATTCATGAAAAATTGTGCTTGTTTTTGTTGTGGTTGACACAGAAACAGGCAGTGGTGTTCCCGCTTAATTAGACGCTGCATTAAAGCAGCAGGAAACAGCAGAAATACACACATTTATAATACAGGCCATTATTTCCAAAGCTCTGCTTCTCTTCTATAAATACTAATTGGCAATTTTACAAATTTAGCAACCAGTCATGGGCAGGAAATGACACAAACGCCTGGCCATGCAAATAAGGATGATATCTATAAATATAAACCCATCTTTAACCGACCATTAAAGCAAACACTGTCACATTTAACTGACTTCCGAGTTGAGAAAAATATCCTAGCATGCTGCATGTCATGTACAGTTTGACGTCAAGCTTAGCATTAAAAATAAGATCCCAAACGTTCTTTTTGCTATGGAGAGCATCAATTTATATTCCAGACTGGAAGACTAGGGAATAAATCCTACAAGTTCCAGTCATATAGCCATGATAACCTAAAGGACATGCTAACAACAAGCTTACATGGCCTATGGACTTTTCTTCATTGCCTTATTTACAGCTGCATGATACAACCACATAATAATGACAATCTGTCAGGTATGGCAATATGATATTTGTGTCCTATTACCACCACCGTCGCTTATCCTTAATAGGCATCAGATTTCTTGAGGAGTAAGATCTCTGACCATCTCCACTACTTTCCATACACTCACCATGTCAAATATGCCTTGCATGCCAATTTCCCTCCCTTGAGGCATCAATAACCAGCAGACAGGATAGAGGGTACAGTGTGTATTACTAAGAGCCCATCACACAATACCCAGGCCTCTTATGTAATCATGCAGAGTGCTGAAAGCTCAGCCTTGTTGTGTGAACTGGCAATGACAGCGCTTAAAACATAATAAAACCTCAAGGTCTTGAAAAATACACAAACAGCATCTCCATCCCACGCAACCACGGTGCCACTTGAGTAAGAGCTGCTGACATTTTCAGCCGGAAAACACAGATCCTTACGTCTCGGGTCACGCCGACGTATACAAATCCTACGTTCACTGATTCTGTGGTCTGACTTTTCTTCAGTTCTTCACTCACAGCTTTGGTTCCTACCTGTAATTTCTCCCACTTTGGAAACCTTATAAGTGTGTTTTCCCAGTTCCCTGTCATATATCACATTACGAAGAAGCTTGGAGCCTCTGGTGTGTAAACGTAGCTAGTCGTGCTAGCTCAGTTTGCTCGTCTATTCTTAATTCATTAGTTTTAGAAGCTGTTCATATGTGCTAGCATCAGAACTACAGACAAAAAACAAATTACACAGAGAAGACGAATTAAAGCGACATGTCCCTCGTGGACAGCTGTATTTGTCCGAACTGATAAACATGAAGATCAGAAGACGCCGAGCAAACCAGACTCGTCCGTGTCTACAGACCCACTGCTGATTGAACTTTCTATTTCATTTCTTCACTTCCATCCTGCATCATCTACCCCTCCTTCCCTCGCTTCATCTCTGTCTGTTTGGTTTTCGCTCCCCCGCACTCGTCTACTGGATCGAGTGAGGATTTTAGTGGAGCGTGTTCTGCTGTCTATATCGATTCTCTAATTTGTTAGCGGCAAAATTAGCGGGGGATCCGGGAACGACTTCGACGGAATGCTTATGCGTTGCCTAGGCAACAAAAGCCAGCCTGGAGAAGTTTTTTTTTTTTTTTTTTTCGCGAACCGGAGCGTGGGTGCAAAACATGATTGTAAGAGTAGCACAAGCTCAAGAGAAAGAAAGAAAAAAAAAAAAATCTTGTCCTTTTGTGCTGTACAGACTTTCAGACTATGGAGTCCTGATGCTTGATTATTCACCCAGACAACAATGCCATCGCACCGTGCCAGACATCGCCATACAGCTTTACTTTATAGTCAGAAGTTGGCATGGCAAAATATTTTTTCTGTCTTGACTACATTAGCTAATCAGATGCAGAACCAGCTGCGTTTCATTAACCCATTTAGCTGTGAAGGAAAAACGCCCAGACTTCAGGAATTACACATTTAACAAGAATCAATGTAGACACTAACGTGACGCCTCTGCATCGTTACAGTACGTTGATGACTTCATGCTGACTTAGCAAGTTAATATTCCCGAGCGCTCTGTGCATGTGTATGTTTGACAGAGAGAGAGAGAGAGAGAGAGATGGAGCAGAATCTGTGATCCTGGCATGTTGACAGTCGTTCTTTCCTCAGGCGGAGTGCTTAACGCTTTAGCGCATGTCCACTTACAGAGTTTGCATACATAAAATCTTTGAAGGGTGACTGAGCAGCACACACACACACACACACAAACACACACAACCTTAGCATGGAATCTTGGACACTCTGGAATGTTCTGTGGTACACCAGAAAGCTAATGATCAATAAAGTGTCTTTTGTAATAATAATAATAATAATAATAATAATAATAATAATAATAATAATAATAATAATAATAATGTTTAAAACGGTGGGGTTTCATTTTTTTTTTTTTTTTTATTTATTTATTTATTTTTATTTTTTATTTTTTGGTGTCTTTAACCAGACGGACGCCATGTCGGTGGATTCAACACCAACAAACGGATCTCAGAACTCACCACAACTACCACCCACACAACAGAGATCACAAGCTCACGTTCTCCATCACACACACACACACATGTTCAGACTGGGAAAGAGTGGGTGCTTTTACGCTTTTGATGTTGACTCCATGAAAAACTCATCACACACACACACACACACAGAGATGGAGAAAAAGGGAACACACTGTCTCTCTGGAGGTTCTGCACAGAACATCATCATTCCCTTAACAGAGAGAGTTCTGAGTGTAAAAATTCTCCAAAAACTTAAAAATTACTGCTCATTATTTTCTTCCTGTTATCCAGAACCTGTTAGACGTGTAGCCTTCAGCTCTGAGCAGATAATTATATACAAATAATTAAAGCTGCCATTGATAAGATTAGTCTCTGGTGTGAGTGTGTGTGTGTGTGTGTGTGTGGTTTTGTTTGTTTGTTTTTTTATTTAAGATTAAGTTGATCCAACCTTTAAATTATCTCCACCCATTTTCACAAAGCTCCGCCCCCAGGATCCAGGGTATGTGGTCTGTACAGGAAGTGACAAAATTACCATCAAAAAATGAGCGTTCTTGATCAGAGGTCAGTTTTCCGAACAGGATTGCTTTTTTTTTTATCATCTTATAAATTCGACTGCTGCACCTTTAAAGCCTTTAATGATGTTCAGCTGCAGAAGGTTAGAGTTTGATCCAAAACACTTTAAAGCTAAACGCTAAACTGACCCGTTTTATCTAGATCGAGTCAGGACAGAATAAACACCAGGTGTAACGCCAGGGTTAAAGAGAAATGAAGGAGAGGTAAAAATCTCTCAGTGACATCACACTCAGGCGGAGACGCTTTCCGTGTTAGTTCATTTCCGTTATCAGATAAATCAGCGCCGAGCCGGAGGATGAGCCGCTCTGACCGCTGGGTCCGTCTCCGAGCTTCAGATTATTGCAGATTAGTTCCAGCTGAGAGATCCGAGACGGTGTGAGCACACACTGCCTCGCTAACCATTACACTGCCTCGCTAACCATTACACAGCCTCGCTAACCATTACACTGCCTCGCTAACCATTACACAGCCTCGCTAACCATTACACAGCCTCGCTAACCATTACACAGCCTCGCTAACCATTACACAGCCTCGCTAACCATTACACTGCCTCGCTAACCATTACACAGCCTCACTAACCATAAAACTGACTCCATTACACAGCCTCACTAACCATTACACAGCCTCACTAACCATAAAACTGACTCCATTACACAGCCTCACTAACCATTACACAGCCTCACTAACCATTACACAGCCTCGCTAACCATTACACTGCCTCGCTAACCATTACACAGCCTCGCTAACCATTACACAGCCTCACTAACCATAAAACTGACTCCATTACACAGCCTCGCTAACAATTACACAGCCTCGCTAACCATTACACAGCCTCACTAACCATTACACAGCCTCACTAACCATGAAACTGACTCCATTACACAGCCTCGCTAACCATTACACAGCCTCGCTAACCATAAAACTGACTCCATTACACAGCCTCGCTAACCATTACACAGCCTCACTAACCATAAAACTGACTCCATTACACAGCCTCGCTAACAATTACACAGCCTCGCTAACCATTACACAGCCTCACTAACCATTACACAGCCTCACTAACCATGAAACTGACTCCATTACACAGCCTCGCTAACCATTACACAGCCTCGCTAACCATAAAACTGACTCCATTACACAGCCTCACTAACCATTACACAGCCTCGCTAACCATTACACAGCCTCGCTAACCATTACACAGCCTCGCTAACCATTATACAGCCTCGCTAACCATAAAACTGACTCCATTACACAGCCTCGCTAACAATTACACAGCCTCGCTAACCATTACACAGCCTCACTAACCATTACACAGCCTCACTAACCATGAAACTGACTCCATTACACAGCCTCGCTAACGATTACACAGCCTCGCTAACCATTACACAGCCTCGCTAACCATTACACAGCCTCGCTAACCATTACACAGCCTCGCTAACCATAAAACTGACTCCATTACACAGCCTCGCTAACAATTACACAGCCTCGCTAACCATTACACAGCCTCACTAACCATTACACAGCCTCACTAACCATGAAACTGACTCCATTACACAGCCTCACTAACCATTACACAGCCTCACTAACCATTACACAGCCTCGCTAACCATTACACAGCCTCGCTAACCATAAAACTGACTCCATTACACAGCCTCACTAACCATAAAACTGACTTCATTACACAGCCTCGCTAACCATAAAACTGACTCCATTACACAGCCTCACTAACCATAAAACTGACTCCATTACACAGCCTCACTAACCATAAAACTGACTCCATTACACAGCCTCACTAACCATTACACAGCCTCACTAACCATTACACAGCCTCACTAACCATTACACAGCCTCGCTAACCATTACACAGCCTCACTAACCATTACACAGCCTCGCTAACCATTACACAGCCTCGCTAACCATAAAACTGACTCCATTACACAGCCTCACTAACCATTACACAGCCTCACTAACCATTACACAGCCTCGCTAACCATTACACAGCCTCGCTAACCATTACACAGCCTCGCTAACCATTACACAGCCTCGCTAACCATTACACAGCCTCGCTAACCATTACACAGCCTCACTAACCATTACACAGCCTCACTAACCATTACACAGCCTCGCTAACCATTACACAGCCTCGCTAACCATTACACAGCCTCGCTAACCATTACACAGCCTCGCTAACCATAAAACTGACTCCATTACACAGCCTCGCTAACCATTACACAGCCTCGCTAACCATAAAACTGACTCCATTACACAGCCTCACTAACCATAAAACTGACTCCATTACACAGCCTCACTAACCATAAAACTGACTCCATTACACAGCCTCACTAACCATTACACAGCCTCACTAACCATTACACAGCCTCACTAACCATTACACAGCCTCGCTAACCATTACACAGCCTCGCTAACCATTACACAGCCTCGCTAACCATAAAACTGACTCCATTACACAGCCTCACTAACCATTACACAGCCTCGCTAACCATAAAACTGACTCCATTACACAGCCTCGCTAACCATTACACAGCCTCGCTAACCATTACACAGCCTCGCTAACCATTACACAGCCTCGCTAACCATAAAACTGACTCCATTACACAGCCTCGCTAACCATTACACAGCCTCGCTAACCATTACACAGCCTCGCTAACCATTACACAGCCTCACTAACCATTACACAGCCTCGCTAACCATAAAACTGACTCCATTACACAGCCTCGCTAACCATTACACAGCCTCGCTAACCATAAAACTGACTCCATTACACAGCCTCACTAACCATTACACAGCCTCACTAACCATTACACAGCCTCGCTAACCATTACACAGCCTCGCTAACCATAAAACTGACTCCATTACACAGCCTCACTAACCATAAAACTGACTCCATTACACAGCCTCACTAACCATAAAACTGACTCCATTACACAGCCTCACTAACCATTACACAGCCTCACTAACCATTACACAGCCTCGCTAACCATTACACAGCCTCGCTAACCATAAAACTGACTCCATTACACAGCCTCACTAACCATTACACAGCCTCGCTAACCATAAAACTGACTCCATTACACAGCCTCGCTAACCATTACACAGCCTCACTAACCATAAAACTGACTCCATTACACAGCCTCGCTAACCATTACACAGCCTCGCTAACCATTACACAGCCTCGCTAACCATTACACAGCCTCACTAACCATTACACAGCCTCACTAACCATTACACAGCCTCACTAACCATTACACAGCCTCGCTAACCATAAAACTGACTCCATTACACAGCCTCACTAACCATTACACAGCCTCACTAACCATTACACAGCCTCACTAACCATTACACAGCCTCGCTAACCATAAAACTGACTCCATTACACAGCCTCGCTAACCATTACACAGCCTCGCTAACCATTACACAGCCTCGCTAACCATTACACAGCCTCGCTAACCATTACACAGCCTCACTAACCATTACACAGCCTCGCTAACCATTACACAGCCTCGCTAACCATTACACAGCCTCGCTAACCATTACACAGCCTCGCTAACCATTACACAGCCTCGCTAACCATAAAACTGACTCCATTACACAGCCTCGCTAACCATTACACAGCCTCGCTAACCATTACACAGCCTCACTAACCATTACACAGCCTCGCTAACCATTACACAGCCTCACTAACCATTACACAGCCTCGCTAACCATAAAACTGACTCCATTACACAGCCTCGCTAACCATAAAACTGACTCCATTACACAGCCTCACTAACCATTACACAGCCTCGCTAACCATAAAACTGACTCCATTACACAGCCTCGCTAACCATTACACAGCCTCGCTAACCATTACACAGCCTCGCTAACCATAAAACTGACTCCATTACACAGCCTCGCTAACCATTACACAGCCTCGCTAACCATAAAACTGACTCCATTACACAGCCTCACTAACCATTACACAGCCTCACTAACCATAAAACTGACTCCATTACACAGCCTCGCTAACCATTACACAGCCTCACTAACCATAAAACTGACTCCATTACACAGCCTCGCTAACCATTACACAGCCTCGCTAACCATTACACAGCCTCGCTAACCATAAAACTGACTCCATTACACAGCCTCGCTAACCATTACACAGCCTCGCTAACCATAAAACTGACTCCATTACACAGCCTCGCTAACCATTACACAGCCTCGCTAACCATAAAACTGACTCCATTACACAGCCTCGCTAACCATTACACAGCCTCGCTAACTATTACACAGCCTCGCTAACCATGAAACTGACTCCATTACACAGCCTCGCTAACCATAAAACTGACTCCATCACACCGCCTCGCTAACCATTACACAGTCACTAACCATAAAACTGACTCCGTCACACAGTCACTAACCATAAAACTGACTCCATCACACCGCCTCGCTAACCATTACACAGAGTCACTAACCATAAAAACTGACTCCGTCACACAGAGTCACTAACCATAAAACCGACTCCATCACACAGCCTCGCTAACCATCACACAGAGTCACTAACCATAAAAACTGACTCCGTCACACAGCCTCGCTAACCATTACACAGAGTCACTAACCACAAAACTGACTCCGTCACACAGAGTCACTAACCATCACACAGAGTCACTAACCACAAAACTGATTCCGTCACGCAGAGTCACTAACCACAAAACTGATTCCGTCACAGAGTCACTAACCACAACACTGACTCCGTCACAGAGAGTCACTAACCACAAAACTGACTCCATCACAGAGTCACTAACCATCACACAGAGTCACTAACCATCACACAGTCACTAACCACAAAACTGACTCCGTCACACAGTCACTAACCACAAAACTGACTCCATCACACAGTCACTAACCATCACACAGAGTCACTAACCACAAAACTGACTCCGTCACACAGCCTCGCTAACCATCACACAGAGTCACTAACCATAAAAACTGACTCCGTCACACAGCCTCGCTAACCATTACACAGAGTCACTAACCATAAAAACTGACTCCGTCACACAGCCTCGCTAACCATTACACAGAGTCACTAACCACAAAACTGACTCCATCACACAGCCTCGCTAACCATCACACAGAGTCACTAACCATAAAAACTGACTCCGTCACACAGCCTCGCTAACCATTACACAGAGTCACTAACCACAAAACTGACTCCATCACAGAGTCACTAACCATAAAAACTGACTCCGTCACACAGAGTCACTAACCACAAAACTGACTCCGTCACGCAGAGTCACTAACCACAAAACTGACTCCGTCACACAGAGTCACTAACCACAAAACTGACTCCGTCACACAGTCACTAACCACAAAACTGACTCCGTCATACAGAGTCACTAACCACAAAACTGACTCCGTCACACAGTCACTAACCATAAAAACTGACTCCGTCACACAGCCTCGCTAACCATTACACAGAGTCACTAACCACAAAACTGACTCCATCACACAGCCTCGCTAACCATCACACAGAGTCACTAACCATAAAAACTGACTCCGTCACACAGCCTCGCTAACCATTACACAGAGTCACTAACCACAAAACTGACTCCATCACAGAGTCACTAACCATAAAAACTGACTCCGTCACACAGAGTCACTAACCACAAAACTGACTCCGTCACGCAGAGTCACTAACCACAAAACTGACTCCGTCACACAGAGTCACTAACCACAAAACTGACTCCGTCACACAGTCACTAACCACAAAACTGACTCCGTCATACAGAGTCACTAACCATCACACAGAGTCACTAACCATCACACAGAGTCACTAACCATAAAACTGACTCCATCACACCGCCTCGCTAACCATTACACAGAGTCACTAACCATAAAACTGACTCCATCACACAGAGTCACTAACCATAAAACTGACTCCGTCACAGAGTCACTAACCACAAAACTGACTCCATCACACAGTCACTAACCATAAAACTGACTCCATCACACCGCCTCGCTAACCATTACACAGAGTCACTAACCATAAAACTGACTCCGTCACACAGAGTCACTAACCACAAAACTGACTCCGTCACGCAGTCACTAACCACAAAACGGACTCCATCACACAGAGTCACTAACCACAAAACTGACTCCGTCACACAGAGTCACTAACCATCACACACAGTCACTAACCACAAAACTGACTCCGTCAAACAGAGTCACTAACCATCACACAGTCACTAACCACAAAACTGACTCCATCACACAGAGTCACTAACCACAAAACTGACTCCATCACACAGAGTCACTAACCATCACACAGAGTCACTAACCACAAATCTGACTCCGTCACGCAGTCACTAACCACAAAACTGACTCCGTCACGCAGAGTCACTAACCACAAAACTGACTCCGTCACGCAGAGTCACTAACCACAAAACTGACTCCGTCACACAGAGTCACTAACCATCACACAGAGTCACTAACCATCACACAGAGTCACTAACCACAAAACTGACTCCGTCACGCAGAGTCACTAACCACAAAACTGACTCCGTCACACAGAGTCACTAACCACAAAACTGACTCCGTCACACAGTGTCACTAACCACAAAACTGACTCCATCACACAGAGTCACTAACCACAAATCTGACTCCATCACACAGAGTCACTAACCACAAATCTGACTCCATCACACAGTCACTAACCACAAATCTGACTCCGTCACGCAGTCACTAACCACAAAACTGACTCTGTCACAGAGTCACTAACCACAAAACTGACTCTGTCACAGAGTCACTAACCACAAAACTGACTCCGTCACGCAGAGTCACTAACCACAAAATCTCCACTTTCGTACTGTTTTAACAGGAAGGAAAAAAACACAAACAACCAGAGTGTAGAACTAACAAAATAGAGGATAAGCAAAGACCCTATACACACACTACACACACACACTACACACACACACTACACACACACACTACACACACACTACACACACACTACACACACACACTACACACACACACTACACACACACACTACACACACACTACACACACACTACACACACACACTACACACACACTACACACACACACTACACACACACACTACACACACACTACACACACACTACACACACACACTACACACACACTACACACACACACTACACACACACTACACACACACACTACACACACACACTACACACACAAACTACACACTACACACACACACACACACTACACACACACACACACACACTACACACACACACACTACACACACACACTACACACACACACACACACACTACACACACACACACACTACACACACACACTACACACACACACACACACACTACACACACACACACACACACACACTACACACACACACACACACTACACACACACACACACACTACACACACACACACTACACACACACACTACACACACACTACACACACACACACACACACACTACACACACACACACACACACTACACACACACACACACACACTACACACACACACACACTACACACACACACACTACACACACACTACACACACACACACACACTACACACACACACACTACACACACACACTACACACACACACTACACACACACTACACACACACACTACACACACATACTACACACACACTGCACACACACACACACACTACACACACACACTACACACACACTACACACACACTACACACACACACTACACACACACTACACACACACTACACACACACACTACACACACACTACACACACACACTACACTCACACTACACACACACTACACACACTACACTCACTCACACTACACACACACTACACACACACACACTACACACACACACTACACTCACACACACTACACACACACACTACACACACACACACTACACACACACACACACTACACACACACACACACACACTACACACACACACTACACACACACACACTACACACACACACACACACACACTACACACACACACTACACACACACACTACACACTACACACACACACACACACACTACACACACACACACACTACACACACACACTACACACACACACTACACACACACACTACACACACTACACACACACACACTACACACACACACTACACACACACACACACACACTACACACACACACACACACACACTACACACACACACACACACTACACACACACACTACACACACTACACACACACTACACACACACACACACTACACACACACACACACACACTACACACACACACACACACACTACACACACACACACACTACACACACACACACTACACACACACTACACACACACACACACACACTACACACACACACACTACACACACACACTACACACACACACTACACACACACTACACACACACACTACACACACACTACACACACACACTACACACACACTACACACACACACTACACACACATACTACACACACACTGCACACACACACACACTACACACACACACTACACACACACTACACACACACACTACACACACACACTACACACACACTACACACACACACTACACACACATACTACACACACACTACACACACACACTACACACACACACTACACACACACACTACACACACACACACTACACACACACACTACACACACACACACACTACACACACACACACTACACACACACACACACACACTACACACACACACACACTACACACACACACACACACACACTACACACACACACACACTACACACACACACACTACACACACACACACACACACACACTACACACACACACTACACACACACACACACTACACACACACACACACACACACACTACACACACACACACACACACACACTACACACACACACACTACACACACACAAACACACACACACACACTACACACACTACACACACACACACACACTGCAAACTTACACCCTACACACACACACACACACACACTGCAAACTTACACCCTACACACACACACACACTGCAAACTTACACCCTACACACACACACACACACACACACACACACTACACACACACTACACACACACACTACACACACACACACACTACACACACACTACACACACTACACACACACTACACACACACTACACACACACACACACACTGCACACACACACACACACTACACACACACTACACACACACTACACACACACACTACACACACACACTACACACACACTACACACACACATACACAGACTACACACACTAAACACACACACTACACACCCTACACACTCTACACACACTCTACACACACTCTACACACTCTACACACACCCTGCACACAATCTACACACTCTACACACACCCTGTACACTCTATACACACACCCCACACACACCTTACACACTCTCCACACACTCTATGCACACCTTACACAAACACACACTCTACGCCCCCCCCAAAACATACCCCATTCCCCATGCCCTACACACACTCACGCACACCACGTACCCTAAACACTCCAGACAAAACTCCCCCCACACCCCCCACACACACCCCTTCCATCATACCCCCTACACCTCACACCACCACACACCACACCCTAGAAGAACAGATTATCACAGAATGACAGAAGTGACCCACGTGCTTTATGACTTCTAATGAAAATAACGTTTCTGTGTAAACGTCACCGAAACATCTCCACAGAGTAACAGCAGGACATGGACTGAATGCTGACGTTTGTTTACTTTATAAAGAAGTTTATTAACTCTAAGGAGTCTGAGGGTAAAACTGGGTAAACTGGGTAAACTGGTTTTGGACAAGTGATCTGATATTTAATATCTTTTTATAGACTCATAATATATCTTTTTTCCATAATACAGCTCAAACGTTACTGCTTTGTTTTTATTCTTTCATTTATTATGAATAAATCATCTTCATGGTCATCATCATCTCTTTATCATTATAATGAATTATAAATGCTGAATAAAAACAAACCTGGATATAATATTTACATTTTTAATGCAGCTCAAGCGTTCCTCTCTCTCTCTCTCTCTCTCTCTCTTAAATTGTTTTTTAATTAAAAGAAAATATCTTGTTTTCAGTATGAGGATGATGAGATGAGATTCCTGCTGTACATGCTCAGAAATTGAAGGTTCCTCAGAGGTTCTTGGGAGGTTTACGCACAGCACAAAGAACCTTAATTATGACCTGAATTTATGAATCTCTCTCTCTCTCTCTCTTTTTTTTTTAAAGAGTGCACTTCAGAAAGTTTCAGGATGTCGATGTAAAGATCTCACCTTCTTTGCGCTTCTTCTTCTTCTTGTTGTTTTATTAATTTTTATTTTATTTAGCCATCATGCAGGCGCGCGTTTCCGCTTTCACATCAGTGTGCGCGTGAAGAAGGGAACAAAAGAAGGCTTTCCGGAGAACAAGTCGTATATTCCCGTCTGCTCGCTGTCTCTCTCTTTCTCTCTCTTTCTGTCTTTCCAGAATCGCATCTCCAAAGCGCGCGCGGCGCAAAAACGTGAGACACTCGCATGGCACGCGCTACCACGGATCTCCTCCAGACGCGTGCATCCTCTTGATTAACACGCATCCCGTGCTCCCTCTGTCCTTCTGTCCTTCTGTCCAGCTCCGAGTCGCGTTAAAGCTTCTCCACAAGTTCATCCGTGCATCTGTCAACTAATGCGCGCGCGCGCCGCAGCCAAGTAGCGATTAAAAAAACAACAAAAACAACAACAAATAAACAAACCCGACTTATATCTTTTCCCGCTCCGACTCGTCTAAAACGCACAAAGCCATAAAGATTCTTTTCCTCTTTTTCTCTATTTTTTGCGTCACCACCGCGATATCAGTTCCTTTAAACGTTGTCTTGGAGACTGCCACGTTAGTTGATGCGCGAGCCGTTTCTAATCGAGGAAGAGGAGGAGGAGGAGGAGGAAGCAGGGGGCGCGCGCGCCGAGGTTGCCAGATTGCCTTGTTTCAGACCAAATCATTGTGTGTGTGTGTGTGTTTTTGTGTCAGTTTCACCCACTTTAAGGAGAAGTATAATATTGAACCTCACAGCGCTGCTGAATTCTGCTACCATATCCTTCAGCTGCAGATATTTTATCATCTCAATATTAACTTTTATAAAGTTTTAATTCACAAACTCTACTGGAATGTCATTGCCCCTTTAGACTGACTAGCTTTCTGACTTTATTTATTTATTTATTTATTTATTTTTGCAAATACAAGCAACTGATCTGTCGATTTCCTTGTCTTTAAATAAATAAATGAATACGAAAATAAATAAATGATAAAAATAAAATGAAATAAATGAAATAAAAAAACTGAAACTATTAAATTATTATTATTATTATTATTATTATTATTATTATTATTATTATTATTATTACACTGCCCCATAATCACGTTTTAGGAAAAGAGCAGCAGACGTCTGTGAATGACAGGGTTGCCAGATTTAAAAATGAATAAAAATACTCCAAAAAAACACAAAAATCTGCATTAACCCTGTATAGCTGCAATGTGTGTGTGTGTGTGTGTGTGATGTACAGGATTATTTTTACTGTCGGATATTCCACAGATTAGGAGATTAAGGCTGAGATTAAGGGGGATTGAGGAGTGGGTAATATCTGTATATGAGAAATGCCTGTGTATTAAAGAATGACCTTAAACAAAGAGCGAGAAATAGAAGAAAAAAAAACGTCTCTATTTTTTTTGTACGAGGCCTAGATTCTGTCAGGTGTTTTAAGGTGGAAGTTATGCTGAAATCTGGCAACCCTGCTTTATGATCCTAGCAAATGCATCTGAAGAAAAGTGCGTCTAAAACCACGAATAATTATGCTAAGAAATAGTTAGAGTGTAGCATACAGTAAATAAAGCGTGATAGCATCTCGACTTCTTTTGTTTGAGGCTACACCGTTATTCCTGTCGCTTATAAAGCGAGGCTGGAGAGGGAAGGACCGTTTATAGCTGCTGTAACATACGTCAGATTTCTTACAGCAGCAAAGTCACTTAAAATAAATAGTCACTTTGTCAGTGTGTGAAACTGTCATCAGCCCATCAGCTATTCTGTATCATTCCACAGAGCTGGTTAGTGTTGGGATTATTTTGCATCATTGGAATGGAAAGAGAAATCGTGTAAGGATGCAAACTAAATATTTCCACTGTTTGAACCGTGAAAGGAGAACGTTCAGGAATGATTGAGGAATTGCAGTTAGGAATGTCGGAGCAGAGCAGACACCGAGTTTACTTTTAATGACGAGTGTTTCTGAGTAGCTGGAGCAGGAAGGAGGAGGAGGAGGAAGAGGAGGAGGAGGAGGAGAAGGATGGGGGTGTCCACCGTGCAAATCTAAAGCAGCTGTGAATCGCCTCTAGATCAACACCAGGGTGAACCTTCCTTATCTAAGAGATTACAGATGTCTGGAGCTCACTTTCCTGTGTTTAGGCATCGCAGAGCAGCCTTCAAAGAGCAGAAAAATGCATGCAAACAAATAGAGTCTGGCGTAAACACACACACACACACACACACACTTACTCTCAGGGCATGGAGGAAAATATTTATAAAATTATAAGATTTATGATACACAACCCTCTCATTTTCAGTCCCTCTGAAGGACCGAGTGAAAACCCTGAAAGACCCGAAATTACAATCATCTGTTTTTCATGCTCAAGGACACTTAGCTGCCTGCTCGATGTGTGTGTGTGTGTGTGTGTGTGTGTGTGTGGTTGCCTTCCTTTTCCGTTTCTCCTCAGAGGAAACAATTTCTTTCCATTTTTTCCCCCTTCAGATAAACACTAGTTGCTTTTTCTGGCCAAAACAAAAAAGAAAATCTGAGCACAAACTGAGATGTCTTTATTTAGTTTATTAAAATAATTTCCCAAAATAATCACGCTGTCGTTTTCATGGTCTCAAATTTTTTCTCTGGAAGTTTCCGCTCATTTGCTGTCTTTGTAAATATGAGCATGCTAAAAAAAAAATTTCACTTTACAAAAATAGGATGAAGATAGAAAGTTAAAGCTGTGGAAGGAGTCTCCAGTGTCAGAACATAAATATCCGACTTTATTCTGACGAACCGTCTGGTTTTTTTTTTGGTTTTTTTATATCTTGAAGGTTTGTTATCAGATGAATTAGCTGAATGTTAGACAAAAAGCACAAAGTTATCCACGAGAAGGGGGCGGAGTCAAATGAGAACACTTCGCACCTTAAACAAACTCAAAGATCTCCAGTCTAGTCACATGTATCTACTATATGGTCATAAATTTTAGCTTTGGTTTTAATTTAATTTAATTTATTCTGGAGGAGAGTTCTAAAGGTGAAAATGTGTATTGAAAAACGAATTTTCCCATAAGAAATAATGTAAATGCAGATAATCCGTTCCAGCCGCCCAAAAATATGACCAGTAGGAAGTGTATGTAAACTGTACGGCTGCTTACAAAGAACTGACCCAAGCCAAGCATTCCATGTCAAGGGTCCTCACAGGAAGTCGTGCCACCAAGCTTGGGCTAAAAATAGAACAGACCGCCCACGCCACCAATCTGTCAACCAAAAAATGCCCGAAAAATCACCTAGCTTTTGAACGCATGCCGAACGTAACGTCGGCATCGTGGGTTGACTCTTTCCAAACAGCTTTCACTGACTGAAAAAAAAAATCGTATACTCGCTTTGCTTGGCTTTCCACTGATGCAAAAGAGTCTTGAACAGCTTCCGGATGTATGTGTGACTTAACCGGTGTTCGGTTCAGTTCATTTGTATGCTGAAAATGCTTCGTATGTCAATAAAAAGTATTTGAAAATTTCAATTCATAAGTCGAAAATTCGTAAGAGCGGGCATGCGTATGCCGAGGTTCCATCCATCTATCTTCTATACCTGCTTTATTCCTAATCAGGGTCACGGGGATCTGCTGGAGCCTATCCCAGCACACATTGGGTGAAAGGCAGGGGTACACCCTGGACAGGTCACCAGTCCATCACAGGGTCAGACATATAGACAGACAACCACACACACTCACTCTCACTCCTATGGGCAGTTTAGAATTACCAATCCACCTAATGTATATGTCTTTGGACTGTGGGAGGAAACCGGAGTACCCGGAGTAAACCCACACAGGCACGGGAGAACATGCAAACTCCACACAGAAAGACCCCTGACCTGTTCGAACCCAGGATTCGACCCCAGGACCTTCTTGCTGTGAGGCAACAGTGCTGACCACTAAGCCACCATGCTGCCCTGCTGAGATATACAGTATATATAGAATAATGCCACGGCAGATAGAAAATAGAATAATAAAATTTAAAGCTTAAAAAAGAGTCAAAAATGACTAGAAAAAGGTTGAACAATTTTACATGTGGTTCATTTGACCATATAATAAGAAACTGTGGCTAGATTCAGACATTTCAGCTTGCTAAGATGTTTATTGTTAAAAACTGTAATTACATTTAGGATTAACTTTATCCAGATACTTCTGTTCCCTGGATTACAGAGAGCTGATGTATAAAGTGCTCTATCTTTTACACTCTTCACTGGATTTGGCTGCGAAATATTTCACTTGAACTTCAATGTTTTTCCACCGTGTTTGCCTTCCTGAGCAGGATAGATAAAGTCTGTATTTATAACATGTTGTTTTTTTGTTCCTGTTCATTTCATTTAAAATACACTGCCCTTGCTTTAACCCTTTTTCCCAGTACACCAGTGGATGGAAATGGACTTAAGAGACATTATTAATCAGGACAAATGAATGATTTTCTCTGAGTGTGATATAAAGTTTTAGCTGCTTATAAACAAGCACTTGGAGCATCTCAGAGAGCTGAAATGGGTTTGATATCAACATTTGCTTAAAAAATATAACCATTTTGATTTACTGGATCTTTTCTATGAATATATCACCTGTAGCAGGCTAGGAAAAACAGAAATACTTCTGAAGGTCCTGAGTGTATACTTTCATATGAGCTTTATAATAACCTCCACTGTGGAGTGGAACATGACAAAGACACTCAATGCTGAAGAACCAAAGAAGAGAAAAATCCACTTTTTCAAACTTCCGACTTTAACTGGTGACTTTAACAGGTTTATTTGTAAATCTCGTCACAAAACCGTGACCGGCTCCTTCTTTCTCGCTCAGGTTTGTTAACCTCTAGAGCTGCTCCAGGTTCCAGAAAATCACACAAAAGCCACAAACTGTAAAAGCTGCAGCTCGGCTCTGGGGCGTGACGTGAAGGAAAGGGAGCTGGAAGGTTTGGTCAGCGGTTGTGGAGTGAGGTGTCTGATTCGCTGAATTTCAGCAGGAAAGCGGCTTTACTGTGCAGATTAAAAGCTGCAGTTCTGTAAGTGAGATGCTGTATAATCCTGGATTACGCAAAACTGCAGTCCGGTCACTTTAGTTAGCGAGAAATTCACAAACATTAGCGCTCTTACGTCACCAATTCACACATCAGAGATAAACAGAAAACACTTCTAATTATTCAACTTATATATATATATATAAAACAGAGTAACTGTTAAACTGTGATTTATGAAAATGTGATTTATTTTCCTCTAACAGCACATCCCCCACTGTTTCATTCCTCTAACACTACAGCAACTCATCAGCTTCAGCTCTCTGACTGATGGCAGGAGATTCTCTTCAAGAATTTGTTGATAGGTCTGAGAATTCAAGTTTCCCTGAATAATATAAAGTTGCCCTGGCCCGGAGGCAGAAAAGCAGCCCCAGACCTTCACATTTCCACCACCATGCTTCACTGTTGGGAGGAGGATCGTTTCCTGGAATTCATTGTTGGCTTTTCTCCAAACATGGCGGCTTTGATTATGACCAAAGAAATCTATTTTGGACTCATCTGTCCAAAGAATGGACTTCCAAAAGGCCTCTGGTTTGTCCAAATGCAGTTTTGTTCTTTTCTGCTTTTTTCTAGCAACTCTCCCATAAATGTCATGTCTGTTCAATTTTCGTCTGATTGTAGACGCATGTACATTTACCCCAGATACTGCCAGAGAGGTCTGCAACTCTCTAGAGGTGATGTGTCGGTTAGCCTTTACCTCATTTATTATTTTTCTGGTGCTTCTTGATGATAATTTTGATGGGCGTCCACTTCTAGGCAGAGTTGTGGTCATGTTGAATGTCCTCCATTTGTAGATGATTTGTCTTACAGTGGATGGAGTTGGAATCTCCTGGAGATGGTCTTATAGCCTTCCCCAGACTGATGGGCGGTCACCACCTTCTTCCTGATGTCCTCGGATATCTCCTTTCCTTTTGGCATTGTTTGACTCCTTGGCACTACAGTAGTTTGGTTGGTTTCCTCTCTCTTTTAATCAGTGTTGCCCAACCACTTTCCTAAAGATGTCTAATTTGATCTAACTGATTAATTAAGCACCCAAATGTGTTTCACCTGAAACTGCAGCTCGGGCTTCATGTACTTTTGCATATACAATAATTCAATCTTTCATGTAGTTTTTCAGCTACTCACAAAATTCCCTCTAAACAAACAAATGCAATTGATCAACATACATCTGACCTTTAATTTATAAAAAGCAGGTGATGATAAAATAAGAAAATCAAGGTAAAATAACAGAAAAGTTTGAACAGCTCAAGGGGTTCACAAACTTTCAAGCAGCACTGTACGGTATCACAATTTCCCATATTTGGCATCAAAATTTCTCATATATGTATCAAAGTTTTCTATATGGTACCACAATTTCCTATACAGTATCACAATTTCCCATAAATGGTATCACAATTTCTCATATACAATATCACAATTTCTCATATATGGTATCATAATTTTCCCTTATACTGCATCACAAATTTTCCATATGCGGTATCACAATTTCCCATATAAGGTATCACCTACACAGAATCACAATTTCCCATATATTTAATAATAATTTCCCATTTACTTTATCACCATTTTCCCATATATGATATCTCTTTTTCCCATATATGGTACAGTATTACAATTTCCCATATATGGTACAGTATTACAATTTCCCATATATGGTATCACAATTTTCCCATATATGGTATCACAATTTTCCCATATATGGTATCACAATTTTCCCATATACGGTATCACAATTTTCCCATATATGGTATCACAATTTTCCCATATACGGTATCACAATTTTTTCATATAGGGTATCACAATTTCCTGTGTATGATATCTCTATTTTCCATATACAGAATCACAACTTTCATAATATCACAATTTCCCATATACGTTATCACAACTTCCCTGTAGGGTACGGCATCACAATTTCCC
>NC_080715.1:42840022-42842522 GCF_019097595.1 Hemibagrus wyckioides
CCACACACACATTACTCAGTAATTTACTGTAACACACCGTCACTCAGTATTGACCAGTAATCTCCCATTTATCACAGAGGTTCCGTTCTAAACCCACCCGTGATACACAGACGCCACCCCCAAAAGCCGTAAATGACCCTCCCACACTCTTTAAACACACACAGAAAACATTTGCAAGCATAGATGGCGAGATGGATTTTGGGTAAATTTGTAGAAATATCACATTTATAGTGAGTACTGTGTGTATGTATGTTCCTTGCCAGAAGTCTTAGAAGGTGCAGAGTGTTTGGGCGACATAATAGGGCTCGCAGAAAAACCGTAAAAACACAGTGTACACAGAACACTCGGGACAGTGACACGAGAAAAACTGTGATGGTGGAGAATTCTGCTCCCCTTTCCCCAACTGCACGCAGAGCCAGCAGCCAATCACAACCGTGATTAAATGAATGGGGCATTCCGATTGGCCGGACTCGTTCCTCCAGCCGTACTGTATTTTGATTTTCATCATCCCTGTACCGCGCTTTCCTAAACAGTGCTACGTGCTCTTAACATTTTACGTCATTTTCAATTAATGTTTATATTTTGTAATTAATAATTATATTTTTATTAATAAATTACCTTATTTCAACATAAAAACAATTCACTATAAGGTTTGCGATATACCAGGAAAATCCGCAAAAAAAATATTAGTTATGTTCCAAATAAAAATCCACGATATACCGGGACCGCGATAAATGAACCGCGATATAGCGGGGGATTACTGTAATGTAACACACACACACACACACTCAGTATTGTACTGTAACTAACACACACACACACAAACAAAATCACTCAGTAATTTACTGTATATAACACACACACAATATTTTACTATAACCAACACCCACTATATCACTCAACTGTCACACACACACACACACACACACACCTCTTCCTCCTTCCCTGCTTCAGACTGTCAGAAGTATTTAATAATTCAAGTCTGTCATTATTCTGAGCTCTAACACAAGTCGAGATCTTCAGTTAAACATCAGCATCAGTCTGATCTGTGTTCTGTGTGATGCTGCGGTCTGTTGCTGTGATGGAGGATCTGTGTGACGCTGCGGTCTGTAGCTGTGATGGAGGATCTGTGTGATGCTGCGGTCTGTAGCTGTGATGGAGGATCTGTGTGATGCTGCAGTGTGTAGCTGTGATGGAGGATCTGTGTGATGCTGCAGTGTGTAGCTGTGATGGAGGATCTGTGTGATGCTGCGGTCTGTAGCTGTGATGGAGGATCTGTGTGATGCTGCAGTGTGTAGCTGTGATGGAGGATCTGTGTGATGCTGCGGTCTGTTGCTGTGATGGAGGATCTGTGTGATGCTGCGGTCTGTAGCTGTGATGGAGGATCTGTGTGACGCTGCGGTCTGTAGCTGTGATGGAGGATCTGTGTGACGCTGCAGTGTGTAGCTGTGATGGAGGATCTGTGTGACGCTGCAGTGTGTAGCTGTGATGGAGGATCTGTGTGATGCTGCAGTGTGTTGCTGTGATGGAGGATCTGTGTGATGCTGCAGTGTGTTGCTGTGATGGAGGATCTGTGTGATGCTGCAGTCTGTAGCTGTGATGGAGGATCTGTGTGACGCTGCGGTCTGTAGCTGTGATGGAGGATCTGTGTGACGCTGCAGTGTGTAGCTGTGATGGAGGATCTGTGTGATGCTGCAGTGTGTTGCTGTGATGGAGGATCTGTGTGATGCTGCGGTCTGTTGCTGTGATGGAGGATCTGTGTGACGCTGCGGTCTGTAGCTGTGATGGAGGATCTGTGTGATGCTGCGGTCTGTAGCTGTGATGGAGGATCTGTGTGATGCTGCAGTGTGTAGCTGTGATGGAGGATCTGTGTGATGCTGCAGTGTGTAGCTGTGATGGAGGATCTGTGTGATGCTGCGGTCTGTAGCTGTGATGGAGGATCTGTGTGATGCTGCAGTGTGTAGCTGTGATGGAGGATCTGTGTGATGCTGCGGTCTGTTGCTGTGATGGAGGATCTGTGTGATGCTGCGGTCTGTAGCTGTGATGGAGGATCTGTGTGACGCTGCGGTCTGTAGCTGTGATGGAGGATCTGTGTGACGCTGCAGTGTGTAGCTGTGATGGAGGATCTGTGTGACGCTGCAGTGTGTAGCTGTGATGGAGGATCTGTGTGATGCTGCAGTGTGTTGCTGTGATGGAGGATCTGTGTGATGCTGCAGTGTGTTGCTGTGATGGAGGATCTGTGTGATGCTGCAGTCTGTAGCTGTGATGGAGGATCTGTGTGACGCTGCGGTCTGTAGCTGTGATGGAGGATCTGTGTGACGCTGCAGTGTGTAGCTGTGATGGAGGATCTGTGTGATGCTGCAGTGTGTTGCTGTGATGGAGGATCTGTGTGATGCTGCGGTCTGTTGCTGTGATGGAGGATCTGTGTGACGCTGCGGTCTGTAGCTGTGATGGAGGATCTGTGTGATGCTGCGGTCTGTAGCTGTGATGGAGGATCTGT
>NC_080715.1:42847522-42865022 GCF_019097595.1 Hemibagrus wyckioides
TATAACACACACAGTCATTCAGTATCGTACTATAACACACACAGTCATTCAGTATCGTACTATAACACACACAGTCATTCAGTATCGTACTATAACACACACAGTCATTCAGTATCGTACTATAACACACACAGTTATTCAGTATCGTACTATAACACACACACACAGTCATTCAGTATCGTACTATAACACACACACAGTCATTCAGTATTGTACTATAACACACACACAGTCATTCAGTATCGTACTATAACACACACAGTCATTCAGTATCGTACTATAACACACACAGTCATTCAGTATCGTACTATAACACACACACAGTCATTCAGTATTGTACTATAACACACACACAGTCATTCAGTATCGTACTATAACACACACACAGTCATTCAGTATCGTACTATAACACACACAGTCATTCAGTATCGTACTATAACACACACACACAGTCATTCAGTATAGTACTATAACACACACACAGTCATTCAGTATAGTACTATAACACACACACACACACAGTCATTCAGTATTGTACTATAACACACAGTCATTCAGTATCGTACTATAACACACAGTCATTCAGTATCGTACTATAACACACACACAGTTATTCAGTATCGTACTATAACACACACACAGTTATTCAGTATCGTACTATAACACACACAGTTATTCAGTATCGTACTATAACACACACAGTCATTCAGTATCGTACTATAACACACACACACACACAGTCATTCAGTATCGTACTATAACACACACAGTCATTCAGTATCGTACTATAACACACACAGTCATTCAGTATCGTACTATAACACACACAGTCATTCAGTATCGTACTATAACACACAGTCATTCAGTATCGTACTATAACACACACAGTCATTCAGTATTGTACTATAACACACACACAGTCATTCAGTATCGTACTATAACACACACAGTTATTCAGTATCGTACTATAACACACACAGTCATTCAGTATCGTACTATAACACACACAGTCATTCAGTATCGTACTATAACACACACACAGTCATTCGGTATCGTACTATAACACACACACAGTCATTCAGTATTGTACTATAACACACACAGTCATTCAGTATCGTACTATAACACACACAGTCATTCAGTATCGTACTATAACACACACAGTCATTCAGTATCGTACTATAACACACACACACAGTCATTCAGTATAGTACTATAACACACACACAGTCATTCAGTATAGTACTATAACACACACACACACACAGTCATTCAGTATTGTACTATAACACACACAGTCATTCAGTATCGTACTATAACACACACACAGTCATTCAGTATCGTACTATAACACACACAGTCATTCAGTATCGTACTATAACACACACAGTCATTCAGTATCGTACTATAACACACACAGTTATTCAGTATCGTACTATAACACACACAGTCATTCAGTATCGTACTATAACACACACAGTTTTCAGTATCGTACTATAACACACACAGTCATTCAGTATCGTACTATAAAACACACAGTTATTCAGTATCGTACTATAACACACACAGTTATTCAGTATCGTACTATAACACACACACACAGTCATTCAGTATAGTACTATAACACACACACACACACACACAGTTATTCAGTATCGTACTATAACACACACAGTCATTCAGTATCGTACTATAACACACACAGTTATTCAGTATCGTACTATAACACACAGTTATTCAGTATCGTACTATAACACACACACACAGTCATTCAGTATAGTACTATAACACACACACACACACACACACAGTTATTCAGTATCGTACTATAACACACACAGTCATTCAGTATCGTACTATAACACACACACAGTCATTCAGTATCGTACTATAACACACACACACAGTCATTCAGTATCGTACTATAACACACACACACAGTCATTCAGTATCGTACTATAACACACACACAGTCATTCAGTATCGTACTATAACACACACACAGTCATTCAGTATCGTACTATAACACACACAGTTATTCAGTATCGTACTATAACACACACACACAGTCATTCAGTATAGTACTATAACACACACACACACACACACAGTTATTCAGTATCGTACTATAACACACACAGTCATTCAGTATCGTACTATAACACACACACAGTCATTCAGTATCGTACTATAACACACACACAGTTATTCAGTATTGTACTATAACACACACAGTCATTCAGTATCGTACTATAACACACACAGTCATTCAGTATCGTACTATAACACACACACAGTCATTCAGTATCGTACTATAACACACACACAGTCATTCAGTATTGTACTATAACACACACAGTCATTCAGTATCGTACTATAACACACAGTCATTCAGTATCGTACTATAACACACACACAGTTATTCAGTATCGTACTATAACACACACACAGTCATTCAGTATCGTACTATAACACACACACACAGTCATTCAGTATCGTACTATAACACACACACACAGTCATTCAGAATCGTACTATAACACACACACAGTCATTCAGTATCGTACTATAACACACACAGTCATTCAGTATCGTACTATAACACACACAGTCATTCAGTATCGTACTATAACACACAGTCATTCAGTATCGTACTATAACACACACACAGTTATTCAGTATCGTACTATAACACACACACAGTCATTCAGTATCGTACTATAACACACACACACAGTCATTCAGTATCGTACTATAACACACACACAGTCATTCAGTATCGTACTATAACACACACAGTCATTCAGTATCGTACTATAACACACACAGTCATTCAGTATCGTACTATAACACACACAGTCATTCAGTATCGTACTATAACACACACACAGTTATTCAGTATTGTACTATAACACACACACAGTTATTCAGTATCGTACTATAACACACACACAGTCATTCAGTATCGTACTATAACACACACACACAGTCATTCAGTATCGTACTATAACACACACACAGTCATTCAGTATAGTACTATAACACACACACAGTTATTCAGTATCGTACTATAACACACACACAGTCATTCAGTATCGTACTATAACACACACAGTCATTCAGTATCGTACTATAACACACACAAACAGTTATTCAGTATCGTACTATAACACATAGTTATTCAGTATCGTACTATAACACACAGCCATTCAGTATCGTACTATAACACACAGTTATTCAGTATCGTACTATAACACACACAGTCATTCAGTATCGTACTATAACACACACAGTCATTCAGTATCGTACTATAACACACACAGTCATTCAGTATCGTACTATAACACACACAGTCATTCAGTATCGTACTATAACACACAGTCATTCAGTATCGTACTATAACACACACACACAGTCATTCAGTATCGTACTATAACACACAGTCATTCAGTATCGTACTATAACACACACACAGTCATTCAGTATCGTACTATAACACACAGTCATTCAGTATCGTACTATAACACACACACAGTCATTCAGTATCGTACTATAACACACACAGTCATTCAGTATCGTACTATAACACACACACAGTCATTCAGTATCGTACTATAACACACAGTCATTCAGTATCGTACTATAACACACACACAGTCATTCAGTATCGTACTATAACACACACACAGTCATTCAGTATCGTACTATAACACACACAGTCATTCAGTATCGTACTATAACACACACACACACACAGTCATTCAGTATCGTACTATAACACACACACACACACAGTCATTCAGTATCGTACTATAACACACACAGTCATTCAGTATCGTACTATAACACAGTCATTCAGTATCATTCTATAACACACACACACAGTCATTCAGTATCGTACTATAACACACACAGTCATTCAGTATCGTACTATAACACACACACAGTCATTCAGTATCGTACTATAACACACACAGTCATTCAGTATCGTACTATAACACACACACAGTTATTCAGTATCGTACTATAACACACACAGTCATTCAGTATCGTACTATAACACACACAGTTATTCAGTATCGTACTATAACACACAGTCATTCAGTATCATTCTATAACACACAGTCATTCAGTATCGTACTATAACACACACAAAGTCATTCAGTATCGTACTATAACACACAAACAGTTATTCAGTATCGTACTATAACACAGTTATTCAGTATCGTACTATAACACACAGCCATTCAGTATCGTACTATAACACAGTTATTCAGTATCGTACTATAACACACAGTCATTCAGTATCATTCTATAACACACACACAGTCATTCAGTATCATACTATAACACACACACAGTCATTCAGTATCGTACTATAACACACACAGTTATTCAGTATCGTACTATAACACACAGTCATTCAGTATCATTCTATAACACACACACAGTCATTCAGTATCGTACTATAACACACACAAAGTCATTCAGTATCGTACTATAACACACACAAACAGTTATTCAGTATCGTACTATAACACATAGTTATTCAGTATCGTACTATAACACACAGCCATTCAGTATCGTACTATAACACACAGTTATTCAGTATCGTACTATAACACACAGTTATTCAGTATCGTACTATAACACGCACACAGTCATTCAGTATCGTACTATAACACACACACAGTCATTCAGTATCGTACTATAACACACACACACAGTCATTCAGTATCATTCTATAACACACACACACAGTCATTCAGTATCGTACTATAACACACACAGTCATTCAGTATCGTACTATAACACACACAGTCATTCAGTATCGTACTATAACACACACAGTCATTCAGTATCGTACTATAACACACACACAGTCATTCAGTATCGTACTATAACACACACAGTCATTCAGTATCGTACTATAACACACACACAGTTATTCAGTATCGTACTATAACACACACAGTCATTCAGTATCGTACTATAACACACACACAGTCATTCAGTATCATTCTATAACACACACACAGTCATTCAGTATCGTACTATAACACACACAGTCATTCAGTATCATTCTATAACACACACACAGTCATTCAGTATCGTACTATAACACACACACAGTCATTCAGTATCATTCTATAACACACACACAGTCATTCAGTATCGTACTATAACACACACACAGTTATTCAGTATCGTACTATAACACACACAGTCATTCAGTATCGTACTATAACACACACACAGTCATTCAGTATCATTCTATAACACACACACAGTCATTCAGTATCGTACTATAACACACACAGTCATTCAGTATCATTCTATAACACACACACAGTCATTCAGTATCGTACTATAACACACACACAGTCATTCAGTATCATTCTATAACACACACACAGTCATTCAGTATCGTACTATAACACACACACAGTTATTCAGTATCGTACTATAACACACACAGTCATTCAGTATCGTACTATAACACACACACAGTCATTCAGTATCGTACTATAACACACACACAGTCATTCAGTATCATTCTATAACACACACACAGTCATTCAGTATCGTACTATAACACACACACAGTCATTCAGTATCATTCTATAACACACACACAGTCATTCAGTATCATTCTATAACACACACACAGTCATTCAGTATCGTACTATAACACAGTCATTCAGTATCGTACTATAACACACACAAAGTCATTCAGTATCGTACTATAACACAGTCATTCAGTATCGTACTATAACACACACACAGTCATTCAGTATCGTACTATAACACAGTCATTCAGTATCGTACTATAACACACACAAAGTCATTCAGTATCGTACTATAACACACAGTCATTCAGTATCGTACTATAACACACACACAGTCATTCAGTATCGTACTATAACACAGTTATTCAGTATCGTACTATAACACAGTCATTCAGTATCGTACTATAACACACACAGTTATTCAGTATCGTACTATAACACGCACACAGTCATTCAGTATCGTACTATAACACACACACAGTCATTCAGTATCGTACTATAACACACAGTTATTCAGTATCGTACTATAACACACAGTCATTCAGTATCGTACTATAACACACACACACACAGTCATTCAGTATCGTACTATAACACACACACAGTCATTCAGTATCGTACTATAACACACACACAGTTATTCAGTATCGTACTATAACACACACACAGTCATTCAGTATCGTACTATAACACACACACAGTCATTCAGTATCGTACTATAACACACACACAGTCATTCAGTATCGTACTATAACACAGTCATTCAGTATCGTACTATAACACACACACAGTCATTCAGTATCGTACTATAACACACACACACAGTCATTCAGTATCGTACTATAACACACACACAGTCATTCAGTATCATACTATAACACACACACACAGTCATTCAGTATCATACTATAACACACACACACAGTCATTCAGTATCGTACTATAACACACACACAGTCATTCAGTATCGTACTATAACACGCACACAGTCATTCAGTATCGTACTATAACACACACACAGTCATTCAGTATCGTACTATAACACGCACACAGTCATTCAGTATCGTACTATAACACACACACAGTTATTCAGTATCGTACTATAACACACACACAGTTATTCAGTATCGTACTATAATGCACACACAGTCATTCAGTATCGTACTATAACACACACAAACAGTTATTCAGTATCGTACTATAACACAGTTATTCAGTATCGTACTATAACACACAGCCATTCAGTATCGTACTATAACACACAGTTATTCAGTATCGTACTATAACACACAGTTATTCAGTATCGTACTATAACACGCACACAGTCATTCAGTATCGTACTATAACACACACACAGTCATTCAGTATCGTACTATAACACACACACACAGTCATTCAGTATCATTCTATAACACACACACACAGTCATTCAGTATCGTACTATAACACACACAGTCATTCAGTATCGTACTATAACACACACAGTCATTCAGTATCGTACTATAACACACACAGTCATTCAGTATCGTACTATAACACACACACAGTCATTCAGTATCGTACTATAACACACACAGTCATTCAGTATCGTACTATAACACACACACAGTTATTCAGTATCGTACTATAACACACACAGTCATTCAGTATCGTACTATAACACACACACAGTCATTCAGTATCATTCTATAACACACACACAGTCATTCAGTATCGTACTATAACACACACAGTCATTCAGTATCATTCTATAACACACACACAGTCATTCAGTATCGTACTATAACACACACACAGTCATTCAGTATCATTCTATAACACACACACAGTCATTCAGTATCGTACTATAACACACACACAGTTATTCAGTATCGTACTATAACACACACAGTCATTCAGTATCGTACTATAACACACACACAGTCATTCAGTATCATTCTATAACACACACACAGTCATTCAGTATCGTACTATAACACACACAGTCATTCAGTATCATTCTATAACACACACACAGTCATTCAGTATCGTACTATAACACACACACAGTCATTCAGTATCATTCTATAACACACACACAGTCATTCAGTATCGTACTATAACACACACACAGTTATTCAGTATCGTACTATAACACACACAGTCATTCAGTATCGTACTATAACACACACACAGTCATTCAGTATCGTACTATAACACACACACAGTCATTCAGTATCATTCTATAACACACACACAGTCATTCAGTATCGTACTATAACACACACACAGTCATTCAGTATCATTCTATAACACACACACAGTCATTCAGTATCGTACTATAACACACACACAGTCATTCAGTATCATTCTATAACACACACACAGTCATTCAGTATCGTACTATAACACAGTCATTCAGTATCGTACTATAACACACACAAAGTCATTCAGTATCGTACTATAACACACAGTCATTCAGTATCGTACTATAACACACACACAGTCATTCAGTATCGTACTATAACACAGTTATTCAGTATCGTACTATAACACAGTCATTCAGTATCGTACTATAACACACACAGTTATTCAGTATCGTACTATAACACGCACACAGTCATTCAGTATCGTACTATAACACACACACAGTCATTCAGTATCGTACTATAACACACAGTTATTCAGTATCGTACTATAACACACAGTCATTCAGTATCGTACTATAACACACACACACACAGTCATTCAGTATCGTACTATAACACACACACAGTCATTCAGTATCGTACTATAACACACACACAGTTATTCAGTATCGTACTATAACACACACACAGTCATTCAGTATCGTACTATAACACACACACAGTCATTCAGTATCGTACTATAACACACACACAGTCATTCAGTATCGTACTATAACACAGTCATTCAGTATCGTACTATAACACACACACAGTCATTCAGTATCGTACTATAACACACACACACAGTCATTCAGTATCGTACTATAACACACACAGTCATTCAGTATCATACTATAACACACACACACAGTCATTCAGTATCATACTATAACACACACACACAGTCATTCAGTATCGTACTATAACACACACACAGTCATTCAGTATCGTACTATAACACGCACACAGTCATTCAGTATCGTACTATAACACACACACAGTCATTCAGTATCGTACTATAACACGCACACAGTCATTCAGTATCGTACTATAACACACACACAGTTATTCAGTATCGTACTATAACACACACACAGTTATTCAGTATCGTACTATAATGCACACACAGTCATTCAGTATCGTACTATAATGCACACACAGTCATTCAGTATCGTACTATAACACACACACAGTTATTCAGTATCGTACTATAATGCACACACAGTCATTCAGTATCGTACTATAACACACACACAGTTATTCAGTATCGTACTATAATGCACACACACAGTCATTCAGTATCGTACTATAACACACACACAGTTATTCAGTATCGTACTATAATGCACACACACAGTCATTCAGTATCGTACTATAACACACACAGTCATTCAGTATCGTACTATAATGCACACACACAGTCATTCAGTATCGTACTATAACACACACACAGTTATTCAGTATCGTACTATAATGCACACACAGTTATTCAGTATCGTACTATAATGCACACACACAGTCATTCAGTATCGTACTATAACACACACACACAGTCATTCAGTATCGTACTATAACACACACAGTCATTCAGTATCATTCTATAACACACACAGTTATTCAGTATCGTACTATAACACACACACAGTCATTCAGTATCGTACTATAACACACACACAGTTATTCAGTATCGTACTATAACACACACACAGTTATTCAGTATCGTACTATAACACACACAGTCATTCAGTATCGTACTATAACACACACAGTCATTCAGTATCGTACTATAACACACACACAGTCATTCAGTATCGTACTATAACACACACAGTCATTCAGTATCGTACTATAACACACACAGTCATTCAGTATCGTACTATAACACACACACAGTCATTCAGTATCGTACTATAACACACACACAGTCATTCAGTATCGTACTATAACACACACACAGTCATTCAGTATCGTACTATAACACACACACAGTTATTCAGTATCGTACTATAACACACACACAGTTATTCAGTATCGTACTATAACACACACAGTTATTCAGTATCGTACTATAACACACACACAGTTATTCAGTATCGTACTATAACACACACACAGTCATTCAGTATCGTACTATAACACACACACACACAGTCATTCAGTATCGTACTATAACACACACACAGTCATTCAGTATCGTACTATAACACACACAGTTATTCAGTATCGTACTATAACACACAGTCATTCAGTATCATTCTATAACACACACACAGTCATTCAGTATCGTACTATAACACAGTCATTCAGTATCGTACTATAACACACACAAAGTCATTCAGTATCGTACTATAACACACACAAACAGTTATTCAGTATCGTACTATAACACATAGTTATTCAGTATCGTACTATAACACACAGTTTTTCAGTATCGTACTATAACACACAGTTATTCAGTATCGTACTATAACACGCACACAGTCATTCAGTATCGTACTATAACACACACACAGTCATTCAGTATCGTACTATAACACACACACACAGTCATTCAGTATCATTCTATAACACACACACACAGTCATTCAGTATCGTACTATAACACACACAGTCATTCAGTATCGTACTATAACACACACACAGTCATTCAGTATCGTACTATAACACACACAGTCATTCAGTATCGTACTATAACACACACAGTCATTCAGTATCGTACTATAACACACACACAGTCATTCAGTATCATTCTATAACACACACACAGTCATTCAGTATCGTACTATAACACACACAGTCATTCAGTATCATTCTATAACACACACACAGTCATTCAGTATCGTACTATAACACACACACAGTCATTCAGTATCATTCTATAACACACACAGTCATTCAGTATCGTACTATAACACACACACAGTCATTCAGTATCATTCTATAACACACACACAGTCATTCAGTATCGTACTATAACACACACACAGTCATTCAGTATCATTCTATAACACACACACAGTCATTCAGTATCGTACTATAACACATAGTCATTCAGTATCGTACTATAACACACACAAAGTCATTCAGTATCGTACTATAACACACAGTCATTCAGTATCGTACTATAACACACACACAGTCATTCAGTATCGTACTATAACACAGTTATTCAGTATCGTACTATAACAGTCATTCAGTATCGTACTATAACACACACAGTTATTCAGTATCGTACTATAACACGCACACAGTCATTCAGTATCGTACTATAACACACACACAGTCATTCAGTATCGTACTATAACACACAGTTATTCAGTATCGTACTATAACACACAGTCATTCAGTATCGTACTATAACACACACACACACAGTTATTCAGTATCGTACTATAACACGCACACAGTCATTCAGTATCGTACTATAACACACACACAGTCATTCAGTATCGTACTATAACACACACACACACAGTTATTCAGTATCGTACTATAACACACACACAGTCATTCAGTATCGTACTATAACACACACACAGTCATTCAGTATCGTACTATAACACACACACAGTCATTCAGTATCGTACTATAACACAGTCATTCAGTATCGTACTATAACACACACACAGTCATTCAGTATCGTACTATAACACACACACAGTCATTCAGTATCGTACTATAACACACACAGTCATTCAGTATCGTACTATAACACACACAGTTATTCAGTATCGTACTATAACACACACACAGTCATTCAGTATCATTCTATAACACACACACAGTCATTCAGTATCGTACTATAACACACACAGTCATTCAGTATCATTCTATAACACACACACAGTCATTCAGTATCGTACTATAACACACACACAGTCATTCAGTATCGTACTATAACACACACAGTTATTCAGTATTGTACTATAATGCACACACAGTTATTCAGTATCGTACTATAATGCACACACACAGTCATTCAGTATCGTACTATAACACACACACAGTCATTCAGTATCGTACTATAACACACACAGTCATTCAGTATCATTCTATAACACACACAGTTATTCAGTATCGTACTATAACACACACAGTTATTCAGTATCGTACTATAACACACACAGTTATTCAGTATCGTACTATAATGCACACACAGTTATTCAGTATCGTACTATAATGCACACACACAGTCATTCAGTATCGTACTATAACACACACACAGTCATTCAGTATCGTACTATAACACACACAGTCATTCAGTATCATTCTATAACACACACAGTTATTCAGTATCGTACTATAACACACACACAGTCATTCAGTATCGTACTATAACACACACAGTTATTCAGTATCGTACTATAACACACAGTCATTCAGTATCGTACTATAACACACACAGTCATTCAGTATCGTACTATAACACACACACAGTCATTCAGTATCGTACTATAACACACACAGTCATTCAGTATCGTACTATAACACACACAGTCATTCAGTATCGTACTATAACACACACACAGTCATTCAGTATCGTACTATAACACACACACAGTCATTCAGTATCGTACTATAACACACACACAGTCATTCAGTATCGTACTATAACACACACAGTTATTCAGTATCGTACTATAACACACACACAGTTATTCAGTATCGTACTATAACACACACAGTTATTCAGTATCGTACTATAACACACACACAGTTATTCAGTATCGTACTATAACACACACACAGTCATTCAGTATCGTACTATAACACACACACACAGTCATTCAGTATCGTACTATAACACACACACAGTCATTCAGTATCGTACTATAACACACACACAGTTATTCAGTATCGTACTATAACACACACAGTTATTCAGTATCGTACTATAACACACACACAGTTATTCAGTATCGTACTATAACACACACACAGTTATTCAGTATCGTACTATAACACACACAGTCATTCAGTATCGTACTATAACACACACAGTCATTCAGTATCGTACTATAACACACACACAGTCATTCAGTATCGTACTATAACACACACACAGTCATTCAGTATCGTACTATAACACACACACAGTCATTCAGTATCGTACTATAACACACACAGTCATTCAGTATCGTACTATAACACACACACAGTTATTCAGTATCGTACTATAACACACACAGTTATTCAGTATCGTACTATAACACACACACAGTTATTCAGTATCGTACTATAACACACACACAGTCATTCAGTATCGTACTATAACACACACACACAGTCATTCAGTATCGTACTATAACACACACACAGTCATTCAGTATCGTACTATAACACACACACAGTTATTCAGTATCGTACTATAACACACACAGTTATTCAGTATCGTACTATAACACACACACAGTTATTCAGTATCGTACTATAACACACACACAGTTATTCAGTATCGTACTATAACACACACACAGTCATTCAGTATCGTACTATAACACACACACAGTCATTCAGTATCGTACTATAACACACACACAGTCATTCAGTATCGTACTATAACACACACACAGTTATTCAGTATCGTACTATAACACACACACAGTTATTCAGTATCGTACTATAACACAGTTATTCAGTATCGTACTATAACACACAGTTATTCAGTATCGTACTATAACACACACACAGTCATTCAGTATCGTACTATAACACACACAGTCATTCAGTATCGTACTATAACACACACACAGTCATTCAGTATCGTACTATAACACACACACAGTTATTCAGTATCGTACTATAACACACACACAGTTATTCAGTATCGTACTATAACACAGTTATTCAGTATCGTACTATAACACACACACATCAATAGAGTCTTCACTCAACACATCTTCAGCACAGAGTTTTTTTTTATTTCTTAATAACAAAAAGAGAAAAGTGAGGCTGGTGAGTGAAGGTGTTCATGACTGCTCAGGTTCAAGTGTAACTGTAAATGGATAAAATGTACAAAGTGTCATTGTTTAATCAATAAAACAAAAGGTAAGCTTGATGATCATCATAAACTCCTCAACCGAGGACGTCATAAATAAAGCTAGCTCATTTAGCTAGGAGGTGTGGCTTAAGATCTGACGTAGGAATCGTCCCATAAAAGCGTCACGTGTAGCTATTTTACGGAAAGTGCAGAAAATCACGTGCTAAAGTGTGCGCTAATGTTACTAATGTTAGCATGAAGCAGATAAGCGGCGCTAGTGCAAAACTCCAGGTCTGAGGTGTTAGCTCTTCATCTTTCCGTTCCTTTCTAAGCTAATTATCCGGCTAGCATGTTTGCTGAAGGTTCAGACTTTCAGACAACACTCAGGGTTATTTTAAGAGAAGAGATTTTTCTACTTTGTTCTCCACAACCTTCTAGGGGCAGTGGTGGATCAGGTGGGTTGTTGATCGGAGGATCTGGGTTCAAGCCTCAACACCACCAGTCTCCTGTGTTAGGCAAGGTCCTCAACTCTCCCTGCTCCAGGGGGCACTGTATCACCTCTCCCCTTAGCTACCCCTGCGCTCTGACCCCAACTTCCTCAGCTGGGATACGCAAAGAAACCATTGTGTGGTGATAATAAAGGCTTCCTGCTCTTCTGCCTCGTTAAAGGTTTAGTAAAAAGAACGTTAGAATGATGTGGTGAAGTAAATCCTTACTGAAAACTACCATCTTTTACATCTGGAGAATTTGATCAGTTCCAAACCAGAAAGGAATCTGGAACTGATCTGTAAAGTGTGTGAGAGATAATTAGGTCTATTTGAGTTTTAAAAAATAAATAAATAAATAAAAATTATTATTATTTTTTGTCCAGTGCATGTGGCTTGCATTAAATATCACCAACATCAGGGGTAAAAAGTTGGTGTGATTTGTAGTGCTTCATCAAAACAATCACAATCACTATCATCCTCAGGTTTGTGCTTCTGCTATGGTCTTTTTCAGAGCCATGTATAAAGTCAAGTGAAATTCTCCAGGTTGTCATGACGGCACGCTCCGACGCAGAGCTCTCATGTTTTTGTCGTGTAAAAGATCGTAACCTGGTGAGTGACCTGAGGTCAGAGCTCGTTGCAGGAGGACTTCTCCGTAGTCTTGAACATCAGGATGGAGTTGAAGATCTTGAGAGCCGGGCCGAGCTTTATGCTCAGGATCTTCACCAGGTCCGTCTGAGTGAGCAGCAGGAATGCCTCGCCATCGATTTGCTGGAAAGAACCGACATATTCACTAGTGTGTGTGTGTGTGTTGGTGTGAATCCGTGTGTATGTATGTGAGTTGAGTATGAATGGTGAAGTGAAATTCAGGAATACATTTCATTTGAAGACATTTCAGTGATCATCTGCACTGCTTTATATGTTTCACTGAACAAGGAGAGCTTTAGAACACACACAGCGAAGAACCCGAAGGTAAACCTAAACAACCTCTGGAGACAAAATTATTCAAGGACCAAATGGTTCTCCAGACAGATCATCGCTTCCTAAAGGGGTTCTACCTGAAACCCTCTCTGAAAAGGGAAACCTACACAGAACATTTAGAAGATATTTAGGTAGTTCTCAAAAGGGTTCTACTTTGTAATCTATCTACAAAGGGATACCTCTGGTGCAGAACCCTGAGAGGTACCTTATGGAGTTCAGGTGGTCTTCCACATAGAAGTTCTTGGATAGTTACAGGTTCTTGTCTTCTACAAAGATCTCAAGCTGTATAGATTTTCAGTAAGAACCTGGTCTGAAAAGCACCACTTCGTCGTACGGTTCAAGCAGCTTCAAGCAGATCATAACTGTGCTTTTGGGTGAAGTGTAAATCGTTACCTCCTCCCTGAAAGTGTGCACTTGCTCCTTACATCCCTGGAGGCCCTGGATGAACTCCATCACCTGGAGATGGAGAAAAATCACATATCACAAGCCACCTCAGGTGATTAATGACAGAACCTCCAGGTGGAGTTAATCTTACCCCCACCCACACATTCTCTTTCTAATAATATCTCTGACAGGGAGCAGTAAGCTGTACAGAAGCTCAGAGACATCAGCACTGAACGTCTCACTCAGAAATGTTTATGGAAACAAGATGGTTTAGAAGGTTGCATTCAGGGACCACAAACCAAATCCAATCTGAAAAGGTGAAATCTGGACACAGTCAGCTCAACCCTCTTTCAATGACAGAACCATGGACAGGTTTCACATAAAACATAAAACCCACTATCAAAGAGAACCCCCTGCTCTGGAGTTCAACATATTTAGTTTTCTCAAAGAGGTTCTACTGGAAATCTCTCTGGTGTGAAGTTCCTCAACGGTTCTTTCAATAGTGGTGGTGCTTAAAGCCCTCTATAAACGAGAACTGCTCCAGTTCCACATGGAATTCTCCAGGGTTCTCATTGGGTAGTTAAAGGTTCTAGAAAAGGTTCTTCTAGGAAATCTGTCTATTTGCATGTTCTTCCAAAAAGCCATCATAGGCTCTACATGGAGCTCTGTCTGAACTGGGAAACCAAAGATTTGTTAAGAGCTGTCTTCTCAGAGTTCTCCAAGCTGGTTCTCCAGATGAAGTTTTTAACTCATAACAATGTTCTCACACACAATGTTAAAAGTATGAAATGGAAGTTAAACACTGACCTGCTCCACACTCCAGGTGGACACTTTGCTGGCCGTGATGCCCACCACTGATGGAAGGAGTTTACTGTGTTGGTCCCAGCAGTGAGGCATGCTGGGAGACGGGACGGAGCACGGCATAAATATAGACTGATGCAGGGCTTGCTGCAGAGTCAGCTCTACAGAGGAAGAAAGAAAGAAAGAAAGAAAGGGAATAGAGACCATGAGAAAGAGAGTGAGGGAAGGGGGAGTGAGAATAGAGAGAGAGAGAGACACAGAGAGAGACACACAGACAGAGAAAGAGAGAGTTTCTATACATTTTGATTTTAATTAAGTATTCATTTGAGCTAAGGGAAATTAAAAGATAATTATAAAAAATAATTTCAGTTCTGAAAGCCGATTGGCTAATCCCTGATGAAGCTGTAAAACACACACACACTCACACTCTGAATCCTCTAATGCAGCAGGTTTTAAAGCAGTACACAGTAAACCGCTGTGCTGTCCACCGAATGCACTGATCTGTGCGCCTCATGTTGCTTAGCAACCAAAATTTCCAGTTAACGAGCCAAGTCTGAGTGCCAGAAGATGTGTTCATTGATAATTAATATGAAAATGTAATTATTGATTTGTCTTGAGGGTTAAACAGAGAGCTGTGTGTTTATCCGTGTTGGTGAGGCGTTCTACAATCCAAACCGCCATGCAGGACTGACACACACACACACACACACACACACACACAAGCTGGAGCCTCATCAGGTCTCTGTATCTCATTACATCATCGTGTCTTTAATTATAGACAGCAGCAGCGACCCTGTCCACCGGGGACAAGCTGACAGTCCTGCTCCCCTGAACCTGGATTTTTATTTAAACGCGTTCTTTTCTCACTCTGTCTGTGACTCCATCTCGCAGACTCGCTAATTAATTCAGCGTTTCAGAGATGTGTTAATGAGAACACAACACCGAGCCCGTTCCTTTAACGTAGAAGGTGTTTGATGATATCGCGGGAAGAGCGAGACAGATAACGGCGGGGGATGAACCCGAGAGAAGATCATGCTCCTGAGAGGCTGAGGATCTCAGGAGACGTGATTTGGAGCTGTTTTTCAGGGTTTCGTGTCGAGCTTTCACGTCCGAGCTGTTGGTGTGTATTAG
>NC_080715.1:42870022-42875022 GCF_019097595.1 Hemibagrus wyckioides
CTGCACCATATTGCTGTCAGAAAGTGTTGATTAGTTTTCTATAATTGCATCTCTGACAGATTTATTATTGTTAATGCACTCGGATTATTGGTTATCGTTACTATAAAAACGTCTCGTTCAAAGGGACCGAAAAAGATTTGTGATTGAAATAATTTTCTTAAAAATGAAAAAAAAAAAAAAAACAAGATAAAGAAACGGCAGCAGTAAACATGTGGATAATAATTTATTAACTGGATAATATTGAATCAGGTTTTATTAATCACTGAATAAATAACAGTAAGAGGAATCATTAAGAGACAGATGGCTGAATGTCAATATGTGTGAATGTTAATTAAACAGCTTAAAGCTGCCCTTTACCTTCGTTTGGACTCCGTACCGACCGGCTTCTGATGCGGCGTTGCCATGGCAATGGTTGCCGTGTTGGCCTTGTCCAGGTGACAGGCAGGTTTACTGAGAAAACAAGGAAGAAAGTGACAGATCAATGTGTGACTCCTGACTCCTTCTGTTCATCCAGCATTTTTAAGACACACACACACACACACACAAAGCTGTCACTGAGACACAGCATGTAGCTGTGTACCCTTCAAGACTAATAAATGAGGTGTACCCTGTATACCTGTGAAGATTTTAAAGAATGCGTGGTCAAAACTAGTAAAGGAGGTGTGGCCTATACACCTGTCAAGACTATTAAAGGAGGTGTGGCTTGTGTACCTGTCAAAACTATTAAAGGAGGCATGGTCAAGACTGTTAAAGAAGGAGTTGCCTGTATACTTGTTAAGACTATTAAACAAGGAGGCGTGGTCCAGTCTATTAAAGGAGGAGTGGCCTGTTTATCTGTCATGACTTTTAAAGTAGTCGTGGTCTGGTCCATTAATGGAAGTGTGAACAAGTCTATTAAAGGAGGTGTGTCCTGTTTACCTGTCATGACTATTAAAAAAGGTGTGGCCCAGTCTATTAAATGAGGCGAGGTCTGTGTACCTGTCATGGCTATTAAATGAGGCATGGTCTAGTCTATTAAAGGAGGCGTGGCCTGTGTACCTGTCACGACTATTAAAGAAGGCATGGTCCAGTCTATTAAAGGAGGCATGGTCCAGTCTATTTAAGGTGATGTGGACTGTGTGCCTGTCATGGCCATTAAAGAAGGTGTGGTCAAGTCTATTAAAGGAAGCGTGGTCCAGTCTATTAAAGGAAGTGTGGCCTGTGTACCTGTCACGACTATTAAAGAAGGTGTGGTCCAGTCTATTAAAGGAGGTGTGGCCTGTGTACCTGTCATGACTATTAAAGAAGGTGTGGCCCAGTCTATTAAAGGAGGCGTGGCCTGTGTACCTGTCACAACTATTAAAGGAAACATGGTCAAGTCTATTAAAGGAGGCATGGTCCAGTCTATTGAAGGTGGTGTGGTCAATCCAGTAAAGAAGGCTTGGGTACCATAAGTAGGTGTGGGGTCTGTACTTGTACTTGTCTTAGTTAACAAGGAGTGACCCATGTTCCTCTAAAAACTATTAAAGGAGGCGTGGCCTGTGTACCTAAAGTAGGTGTGGCATCTATATCTGTCAGTCTTAGTTAAGGAGGCATGGCATCTGTATCCATCAGTCCTAATGAGGAAAGAAGAAATATTTAGAGAAAATCTTTTCCTGGCTGTTATTATTTGTACTGCAGGTGTTACAGCTCATGCGTTAGAAAAGAAAATAAGAATGTAGAGGTTGAAAGCTACCAATTTGCCAGACAAACAGCAAATTGGCTGCTCTCAGTGTCTGTGAGCTGGGAATGTGAGAATGACACAGTTTTGTAATGTGGTGCCAATTTTCTCCAAAAAAAAAAGTCAAAATAAAACGGACATCTTGGACTTGTTTCTTATCCGCTTGGAGTTGTTTACTGTACACAATGTTGACATAAAAATGTCTTTGGCAGGGGACCAGGAACGAATCAGCATGTTCCAATAACTGGCTGGTTTCATGGGTCGAGATTTCATCAAAAGCTTTTTTCTCTCAGCTGCTGTGGATAAACCGAATGTCTTTTTTCCTCGTGTTGGCTGATTTGAGATCTTAATCCCAGTATGGTTTTCATCCACCAGTTATTATTTAAAGACTTGAGCTGCACGTTACCATCACAACTAAAGAAAAGTAATAAAGGCTGAAGGAAACAGATGGTTTTCTTCTACGTTCTTTAACAAAAGGTTCCTCGGTGGTTCTCTGGAATGTTTAAGGGGGTTGTTGCATTTGCAATGTGGTTCGACTTGGAAATTGTTATGAAAGAAAGAAATTCTCAGTTGCAGGATTTTATACACAAGAAACAAAAGAAAGAATGTGCTAAATAAAGCCTCTTTTCTAATAACATAGCGCCTAGAAGAGTCTTCTGTTTGTCCCAGAAAGCAGAATCCTGCAATATAAGCCTGTACCTTTAACAATTTGTTAATGCATACAAAAGAAATCTGCTGTGAATGTGCGTTAATATTCTGAAAGGTCATATGGTCACATGCTGCCCCAAGAAGCACAGCCAATCAGATCACAAGGTTATAAAAGCATCAGAATATTCAGCATTTTGCATGGTTCATTCACTACTTGTTTAAGCCTAGAGAAGGTGAAATGCTCACTCAGAACCATGTACAGGAGGCTCAAGGTTCGGTTCCACTCGGCGTAGTCGGCCCACTCCAGAACCTGGGATCTCGCCGCTCAGTCGGTCAGGAAGCACTGAATCCTTCTTCATGTTGATGTCAGAGTAGGGACAGCCCATGGCACTGGAAAAACACAAACCATTTTTAACAGTCACAACAATTATACTGTTATTTCTGTTATGCTAAAATTGTAACACCCTTCAATAATAACCGTCCCTGTAATTGTCAGTTTTCTGTTCTGAAGTAAGATAGTTCTAGAAGAGATTTAAACTACATCAGTTTCCACATCTTGCATCAGACTGCTGTTACTTGTTATCTACGTTAGCCTCATTGCTCCAACTTGAGGAAACATCAGCCAGCAAGCATGTCCCAGAGTTGGAGTATATTTAGGATGAGGAGTAAATTGTTTATGTTGAATTTTTTTATCAAACAAATCCTTGAAGGTAATCAGGATTGTCACCTCACCCGTTTGCTAGACTACTACAGCTGAGCTGCTTAGATCATTAACTCACTCCAGATGATCCAAAATGTGTCTGGCTTTTAATGGACTGAGCCATTCTTCATGTCAATCCACCAGCTCCTCACATCAGGTTTAACACCAGAACTTTCACCAAGCTACAGGGAATCGGTGTATCATTTGAGACTTAACAACAAATCCGGATTATTTTTTCACTGATGGAAAAAAACATCCTTCTGCAGATCCTCTGAAGATCTCTAAGAATTGCCTGAAGGCTCTTCTAAGAGCAGTTGGACAGAATGCAGAAAACCCACTGCACTCTCCATCTGAGCTCTACAGTCTCTGCTGCACAGGTTTTCAGAGGGCCATAAAGTGAGGAAAGCTTTGAGAGATTCCAGATCTGGTCAGTGGCAAATCCCATAAAGCAGGTGTAAATTTTTTTCAGAGGGCCCAGACCTCATCCTGGAAGTACACCTAGATCCATAAAGGTTGTTACTCCAGGGTTAACATCAGTAGTAGACCTGGATGCAGCTCTGGCTGTGAACCAAGTGCTCAGGAACAGTGAGGAATGATTAATGTGTGAAAAAAGTGGTCTGAACATCAACCATTGTGGCTTCTGAAGTAAATCTTCTTGTAGTGGTTTATCCAGTGTACAAGAAAAACAGATCCAGAGTCCAGAGTCCCGGGTTCTTATTGATAGTATCTGTCAATCTATTCTTCACATGTTCTTCCTGTATCTGTCAGTGTTTCATCGGGTTTTCTACTGACTCCAAATAGTTAAACTGGTGACTCTGAAATAGGCTGAGGCTTGGCCAGACTGCCATCTCAGTCAGGCTGTGTTTCCGGGGTCAGACTCCGCAACCCTGACCAGGGTAAAGTGAAGCTGAAGGCAGGAATAAACTTTGTATTTTGGATTGATTGATCACACAAACTGTCTGCATTATACATACAGCATCCTTCTTCCCACCACTATTAAACGTGAAGTGTTTGCCTTCGCAGAATCCCTGATATCTTACTCATTCCAGGCTCTAATCCTCGCATTGTGATGAGAACTCGAGTCAGGGTTATGAGCCGAGAGCCAGGATTGGATCAGCAGCACAGAGGAGGATTGTGTTTGAGGATCCTCGTGTGGCTGAAATGAAAAACAGACCTATTTTTATTTGCTTCTTATTTATGAAAGGAAGGGTTTCTCATCAGCCGAGTGCATTAACATACAAATAGCATCCGGTGGGGTTTAAGAACCGTCACTCGAGGAGAAGGAGAGATCTGGGGGACGGACAGATAGAAGACATCACACAACAGAAGGTTTACACTGTTTATTTCTTCTCTTTCGAAAAAGAATCTTCTCCGGTTGCTTATGCACACCTCTCATGTTGCCGTTGCAAAGAGTAGCTCTCTGATACAGCATGTTTCAAAACAAAGAAGATGACAGACAGAAAAAGACAAACACAGAGCAAGGGAGGAGTTCAAGTCTTTGAATCCATGTTTCTTTCCCTGTCTAGGCTTTTGTTTAAGATTCTGTCTGTCAGCCTCTCTCTCTCTCTCTCAGAGAATATATTGTTGGTTGGATGGATGTATGAATCAATGTAGACACAATATAATAGGTGAAGAAGAGACAAATGGATAGTTAGACTTGTATGTTTGGATTAAACGACAAAGAAAGGAATAGATGAATAGACAAACTGATGGATTGAGGGGGTATTGTAGGCAAGATAATCAAATGATAAATTAATAAATCTGGAAAAATTGGTGTATTTTGAATGGATGGATGGCTGGATGGATGGATGGATGGATGAACAGGCAGACAGATGGATTGATGACAGGATAGAGAAATGGATGGGAGTATAGTGTGAAATTGAAGAAAAAATTGATGGGTGAACAGATGGATAAATAGATGAAGGAAAAAAAAGAGATGGATCAAAAAAGAGT
>NC_080715.1:42880022-42947522 GCF_019097595.1 Hemibagrus wyckioides
GATGCCTCACTGGATTAAAACAGTTTGAAACATTTCAGGAATGAATGTGGAATGTTTGGATGTTTAGTAAAATGTTAGGTGAAGGTTTGGTAAAATGTTCTGTTAAGGTTCAGGAAGTGTTTGGTGGAGGTTTGGTGAAATGTTTATATCATATTTAACAAATTTCAGGTGCAACTCTCTGGGGGTCACTCACTCCTGCTGCTGTAAGTGGAGGCCGCTGGTGCAGTGATCTCCATCAGGTAGGAAGTGGGGAGCAGGGTCCTTCCTGTTACTGCAGACACTCACACTACCACAGTGCACCTCAACCGACAAAGCTGTGGACAAAAACACTGTCTGAAAGTCTGAATGTGTGTGTGTGTGTGTGTGCGTGCATACTCTTGATAAATATGTATATATGTACAATATTATAATGCTGGTGTGTTTGTGTGCATTTTTTAGTGCAATGTGTGTGTGTGTGTGTGTTTGTGTGCATTTTTTAGTGCAATGTGTGTGTGTGTGTTTTTGTGTGTGTGTGTGTTTGTGTGCATGTTTTAGTGCAATGTGTGTGTGTGTTTGTGTGTGCGTGTGTGTGTGCGTGTGTGTGTTTGTGTGTGTGTGTGTGTGTGTGTGTGTGCTTGCCTTCCTGTGCTGTCGGAACACTCCATGTGGTGGTAGCATGAGCCTTCTTAACCCCTTCCTCATCCCCCGTGTCAGTTATGACCTCCAGCACCCCAAATTCATTTACACGAAACTAAGGAAAGGAAAAAAGAATGAAAGGATTGCTCCCTGAAATCCATCCAGAATCAGGATCTTTAAAAGACACGTGCCTTCCTGCTGCCTTCTGAAAAAGATTTTGTACCAATATGTACCAAAGGAGAAGCAATGCATCATGGGTCCTGAGCACAGACCTTGAGCTGGCTGCCGGGGAGGGTTCCCACACCGTCGCTCCACTCCATCGCCCCGTACAAGTCAAACTCAGGGGTCAATCCGTCCATCATACAGAACCACACAGAGATCTGAAACAGACACAAACAAACTGAAAACTGTAAACCCAAACAAACTGTAAACCCAAACAAACTGTAAACCCAAACAAACTGTAAACACAAACAAACTGTAAACCCAAACAAACTATAAACATAAACCAACTAGAAACAGAAACATAATCTGTAAACCCAAACAAACTATAAACATAAACAAACTGTAACCATAAACAAACTGCAAACATAAACATAAACTGTAAAGTGTAAACATAAACAAACTACAAAACAAAACATAGACTGTAAACATAAACAAACTACAAAACAAAACATTGACTGTAAACATAAACAACTGTAAACGCAAGCAAACTGTAAACAAACAACTGTAAACAAACATACACTGCAAAAATAAACCAACTGGAAACACAAACATGAACTGTAAACATGAACAAACTGCAAACATAAACAACTGCAAACACAAACAAACTGTAAACATAAACTATAAACATAAACTGTAAACACAAACTGTAAACATAAACAAACAAACTGTTACAAAAAAGCTGTTAGATTATTTCTAAAGTTCTTTCCCTATAAACATCTAACTGTAAATTAACAAATCTATAAACTATAAACATAAACTGTCAAGAAATTGTAAACACAAAATATAAGTAGTATATTTAAGTAGAAGTATAAATATAAACAAACAGTACATATAAACATAAACAATTCAGTTTAAATAGAATTTTATTTTCTCTTTTACAGTAGACTTTGTCACAAATAAACTCTAGAGAAATAAATAAATTCAATCTATAAATTATAAAGGTATTTTGCAGTCAAATATTATGTTATAGAAAATTAGCTACAATAATAATATTTTTAAAACGCATTATTATTATTATTATTATTATTATCTTAATTATTATTATTATTATTATTATTATTATTATTATTATTATCTTAAGTCTATAGGGGTCGCTGTTTCTTACACTTGTGAAATTGAAACTTTCACCCTTGCTTTAAACAATGAAATCAGAGAAAACTGATTTAAAAAAATCCGATATTTATTGATTTTTGAGATAATTCAATACCCTGAGGTTTATATATCGCTGTCGTTTCCATTTTTATACCCACAAATCACAGCACCTGAAGCCGGACCTTGTTTAATAATGATTATATGATGATCTCTGACCAGATAGTTGATGATTTTCAGTCCAGTCCGATGAGAATCACAGAAGGTTGGAAAAGAAATTGAGCTCTGGATGGAAATCACTTGAAGCTGCGTGAGTTATAGAAGTAACGCTGTTTAAGCTCTGATGGGTCACGTGCGAACAGTTTTTCATTCATGCGTCAAAAAATAAAAATAAATAAATAAACAGGACTACGTAAATTCTCAGGTTAAATAAAATAAATAAATTAAAAATAAAGTCCTGACATTAAGTGTGAAATAATGCATCTGTGTTTGACCTATTAATTCCCCGAGTCATTATAATAAATCACTTTCCCTCTTCAGTAATAAATGCATTCAGATTTTACTAAATCTCCTGAAGCCCAGGCGCACTTTTCTCTGATTGGAAATCCACTTTGCGTTTTATGAGATCTATATATTATTTTTTAAAATCTATATTTATAAAGCAAAAAAAAAAAAGAAAAGCTCAAAATGGCGGAGCAGGAATTAATTCTCTCTAACTCTTATACTGAAAGCCATTCCGATCTGAGCATGACAAAATTACAACTCTTACTGCAACTCTAATCCGATCTGATCATGGACAAGCAAATCTATTCTTCTTCTTCTTTATTTATTTTATTTATTAAGAAACATCCGTCTCTCTGTGTGTGTGTGTGTGTGTGTGTGTGTGTCTCGCGGGATCAGCTTCATAAGAGCGAATAGAAGCGTTAAAAGCTTGTCTATTATTTCCCCATAAAGAGTGAAACACACAACACACACCCCCAGCACACACTCCAGCACAAACACACACACACTCACTGTGCAATGTTATAACGTTATAATATTCATCTCCTCGGCCCGTTTCCGGTTTAACTGTAATCTTGTTATATTGAAGCGTTTTATTCACACTCAAGCTCTTCCTGCCTCGCGCGCAGGGCGTTTTGCACTTTTATAGCCAAGTTTCAGTCGAAATGCGTCGCGATAAAAAACAAATAAAAGTGCAACGCGGCGCAGAACAGTGTCGCATCCTGTCAAGCGGCGTAACGCGCGGCCGAAACAGTTTTATTCTAGTTTTAATTTGTCTCTTACCTAAATTCTCCCACGACTAATGCCCAGTTGCCCAGGCAGCGGACACAGTGCGCATGCGCAGTAAGGCGGCGGCGGCGGCAGCAGCAGCAGCAGCAGCACTGGAAGTACCGCTGCCGCCGTGCAAGATGCTAATCTTCCAAAGTTTTATTAAAAATCATAAGAAATCTTCTATCAGTGTCATGGAAAATTAAAACAGTTTCAAATATGAAAAAAGCACACGCATTTCGGAATAAAACTATCAATCTGCGTTATAGAAACAAACAAATTTCATAAAACAGTTCTGAAATCTGATTGGCTGACAGTGTATTCTGTATAAATTGTAGTAAAAAAAAAAATTGTAAAATTGATCAAATATAATATATAGATGTAAGGATGATTTATTGCAAATATTGTTTATAATAAATTAATGATGTCCATCTGTAGCCTGTATCTTTGTCTGCTATGTTGCTTAGCAACAAAGTGGGCTACACTGCATGGTGGAAGAATTGGTGTATTTCACCGAATGGTTTTATTCCACCACTTTGTTAAAGTGATATTATTGCACTTGAGGTTGTGTGTTACAGTCGTTACAGGTTTAGAAAGTGCTTTCTAGGTCTCTTAGCGATTATTCATTCAAAAGGCGATGAAGTTGAACGTAGTGACCAGGAACCCTGACAATTCAGCATCATATAGTATGCAGTACACATATTAGCATCAATTCTGTTGTTATAAAATGCGCGGTCATTTATAATATCTGTAACATACAATGATTTTTAAAAGAAGCATGCTATTGTTTTCCATGACCATAAAGATTCACTGAATCAAGACGGTCTATCCAGCTTGGCTGATATTCACACAATTCACGCATATTTCCAAATCAACACATAACATAAACTTGGGTAAAACCTCTGTGTGATAATCCAGTTTTGGATGTGTGTGTAAATGTATCTTTGGCACGTTGCAGTTTTGTAACAGTAACTGAACAAAAAACGACTCAGTGCATGAACCAAACCGATTCAATTCACAGAAGTGAATCGTATTCAAATGAAAGATCTCTAGTAGCATGCAAAGTAGTCTTTTAGGGGCGTGGGTTTAAAGGAAGCTTCACATTTGCATTTAACACGTCAGATGTAGGGGTTTCAGTCAAAATGTGGAGGTCTGGGTGATCGAGCAGAACTGAACAGGGTCTGATATTTATCAATGAATAAACAGAGCTCTAATAAAAACAATGTGTTTGATTTCAAACAAAATGTGTCAGGAGTCAGGAAAAGAGAACAGTTCAACACACCGTCAAGATGAACCAAATCCCAGCCTCTTCAAAGGAACAGGAAATGACATCACACACATGCAAAGACCTGAACAGCGTTATTTAAGCCTTTTTCTTACATCTGGGTGATATTTATTTAAATAAACACAAGTTTCAGTCATGCTAGCACATTGTGTAGCTTCTACAGAGCTAACAAAACATGAAAAAGTTGATTTGTTAACCGTCTCAGGCCTTCAGAGCGGGTTTAATCCGGCTCAGGTTGAAGCAAACGTTTCAGCATGTTGCTAATCCTGTTAAGACCTGTCCTCATAGACACACAGTTAACAAAACACTGCACCGCTAGCATTAGTTGTTGTGGTGTTGTGTGTGTTGGATGATAAAACAGAAAGCGTCTGCTCTTCATGTCGTGGGATTACTGCTGCCGGTGCTGTTGGACGCCTCAGATCAAACACCACTGCAAGCTGTCAGTCAACACCAAGCTCAATGACACATGGGTAAAGCTCTTCATCTCATGTTCAGGAGATCTATAACTAAATATAAAACGGTTTCATTACATGGTCACAATGTTTCAGAGTGGAGTATGAGAAGATTCAGTCATGGTTTGGTTGGATGGAGTGTTTGGGTGGATGATTCTATACAAATTGATTTCTTTATGTATTTATTGTGTTTAAAACTTGCAGCTCATTTAACAAAACCAGGGCAAATAAAAGAGAAGGAGAAATCAGGAATCACTGACTTCCTGTGACACAATGGCTTTGTATGTTAAAAAGTGATGTGCCATTCGTAAACCAGTTGACTCGGAGTGGATCGCTGTGAGACGAGTCGCATGCTGTAGATGTAGAAAACTTTTTTTAACCTTAAATGCAGTTAAAATCCCAGGAATTTATTGTTTTGTGAATTAGAAAGCAGCATAGGATTCCGAACCCATTTCAATCAGAGTTAAACAAAGAAGAACCATCACTAGACGTTTAGAAAAGAATAAAAAAAAAAAAAGTGATCCAAAAGAATCGACTCACTGATTTGACTCACTGAAGTGACTCACGATTCCCATGACTAATGTTATGTTTAAAAGCTTTTTCTGAAGAAAACGTTAAGGAAATTTACACCGAATCTGATGTATTCATTATTGTGCAATCTAAATTACGCAGGTCTTTGTATAAAAGTCGACGGATTTTGTGCATGATGTATTAATCTGTGAAGATTCATTTTCCAGGTGGTTCTTCAGAACCTGTTAATGTGTATAGTGTGTTTCTACTCACTTTACTACATCACCCTCAGTTTGTGCATCGGCATCCTGAAGTAAGTCTTACTAAATAAGATACACTGAGTCTATGCAAGTGTGTGTGTGTGTTATTATTAAAAGCATTATTTATGTGAAAATGAGCTAAATGATGTTAGTTTTTGTGTGTGTTCATTAACAAAACTTCAGACAGTGAACATGTATTGGCTGACATTTTGGCTAAAGGGAACAGAGTGAAAATGTTCATTTTTGTCAAAGGTTTATCAGGAGGATGTTTATAGAAGGATGTTTTATCACAGTCAGTGTTAAATTGTCAGTGTAAGTGTGTATGTGTGTTGCATCAGGGTAGAGGAGGTGGATAGCTTATTAGCACCTTTCAACTACAAAATACAACCTTCATGGAACAACCCGAAATATTTAGGTAAGCCCAATTCAAACCTCTTCCAAAAAAAATATGATCATACTTTCATAAAATAAAAACAAAAACCCTTTCACTGTAAAAATATAATATAAGACAACACATTGGAAACCACACCAACTAAAAAACACACGCATACTGCAGTACCACTCAGGAGGAAACACACAGCAGGGGAATTGGGGAAATACAAACAGGTGAAGACAATCAAAGCAGGAAATGGAGCAAAGACTAAAGATGATGTTTTTTTTTTTTTAAAAAAAATGAGCGACAGTGCCCTCTGGTGGTGTGAGGAGGAAATGTCCGTGATGTCCGTTACAGAGAGCGCTGATGAAGGATCAGATCCCGCTGATTAACGCTAATAAATACAACTTGATAAGAAAATATCAAACTGTCCCTAGATGAGAAGGACGTCTGAAAGGTTAGATTTACAGACTAAAAGTCAGGAAAGTTGATTAACTGTTGATTAAAGCTGCAGGATTTGCCTGATATAAACACAGTCTCCCGCTTGAGCTGAGGATTTTTTTAAAACTCTGGGTTCCTCAGTTTAGTGACTGTGTGTCTGTTTCCTGTGCAGTGAGCGTGATCTCGACTGAGGTGACGTACATGGTGGGAGGACTGGTTTTTGCCTGGATTGTGGAGGAGTGGGTGTGGGACTACGCCATCACCGTGACGCTGCTACACATCGGTCTTACGATCGCTGGTACGGAGTGTAATGTAACCAGTAAAATAACACACACACACAAACACACACACACTCCAAACTTTACCTCAAAATCCCTTTTCACATTAACATCTGATAGATTTAGTTTTTCTAAACCAAAAAAGAAGTTTAAACCACGTGTAAAGTATCACAGTTCCTCTGATAGACGCTGCTACAGCCTCTAAACTTTTTATTTAATATACTTTAAACGTAAAAGATCGATAAACAAAATAAAAAGTTTTGATGTCAATCATTATCTGTATCATTTACCCCACAGCGCTAAAATCTGGATTCTGATTGGTCAGAAGCTGTTGATTAGTTTTCTGTAAGATCGGCTCTGACAGTAGCACAGAGATTCTCTTTGTTTTTATCATATCAGCTTCAAGAAAGAGAAAAAAGAGAGACTTGTGTCTGTCAAGAAGAATCATTTCCACATCACACTCTAACTATAAATGGATAAAAACAAAGCTGATTGCTGAAGGTCAGGGAGCATCTGGTTTTAGGCAGCAGTGTATGATGGGAAATGGAGTTTAAGGTTTGTGTAGAGCTGAAGTTATGATTATTTTCCTCTAATAGCACAATCCTCAAGTGTTTCATTCTTTAAATATCACCCAGGCCTCCATGCAACAGTAATTCATACTGACTCACATTCTCATCTGCTTCAGCCCTCATCTGAACATCATTAAGGTTATAAAGCGAGTGGTGGAGATTCAGTACTCTGACTCAGATCACACATACAGTGTTAATAAGTGGGGTTTTGTTTCCTGTTGTGTTTCAGTCATGGCCGATTTCCCCTCCACAGAACACTGGTGGATCACTCAGGGTGAGTCCTGACTCCTATACTGACCCCTGGTTCCCGTTCCAGCCGAGTAAACAGCAGGAATTCAATTCCCTCACCATGCAAGTTTCATTCATCATGTTCACTCTGATTTTAGCATCTAATCCGTGCTCCAACCCTGTTCATTTCCAGGTTCAGGATTAGTGATGATGATCTTTGGTGGTCAGCTTCTGGCGTATCATCTTTTCAGGAATAATTTTGTTCATCCTGCAGATCTACAGAACTTTTGACTGAAATCCCTTCACAGTTTGAACCGTGTGCTGTTTCCTCTCTCTCTCTCTCTCTCTCTCTCTCTCTCTCTCTCTGTGTGTGTGTGTTTCATACCATAATTGTGTCAGGAGTTTATAAAGTTAAATATATCAGTAAATCAAGATACTTCTGTTATTTTAGTCGGTCAGATGAAGACAAGAAGATTTGAAGAAAATCCCACAGAAGCTTCTTTATTTGGAGTTAATCAGAATCATTTCATTGATGCAGCTGATGATAATTACTTTTGTACATGAGATTGAATGTGATTGGTTTATTCTGAACACAGATACACAGGCTATTGTAAGTGACTGTGGATAAAAAAAGAAAAGGAAAGAAAAATTTCCACATAACAAAGAATGAATATTCTGTGTGTTTGGTGCTCAGGAACAATCTCTCTATAATGTGGAATCTTGTTGAAATTAAACACTTTTCTATAAGATCATTTGTGATACAATTTCTACTTGTTACTGACCACAAAACACCAGATACATCTTATTCTGGATCACACAACCTCAGTTTTGATAATAAACCAAGACAGAACCCAGCGTATAGAGGCTGAGTGAATGTGGTGTGGACTCTGTGGAGGAGCTTCATGGTGTCAGAGATGCTGTAGAAGGACAGAGTTCCTGCACTGTGATCCACATACACTCCTATTCTGGAGGGTGATGGAACTCTGAGATCAGTCTCAATGTTGTTGTGATAGAAAGAGAGAGAAGAAGGAGGAGAAGGAGAACAATACAGACTCCAGGACTGATTGTTGAATCCAAACCAACACTCATTACCCTGTCCTTTCTTGCTGATGTCTTTATATGAGACTGATATGGACACACGACTGCTCCACTCCACCTCCCAGTAACAGCGTCCACACACACTCTCCTTACACAACACTTGAGGCCAGGAGTCAAATCTCTATGGATGATCAGAGTACTTCTGCTTTCTCTCTCTGTATCTCACCACTCTGTTCTTCTCAGACAGAATGAGGTGAGGATGTGTCGTGTTGGGATCCAGAGTCAGATAACAGAAATCTAAAATAAAAGAGAAAAACAAACTGAACAATGTGAACATGTTGGGTTTAATTCACACAATACTGTATATTCATGTGGAGAGTGTGTGTGTGTGTGTGTGTGTGTGTGTGTGTTTGTGTGTGTGTGTATGTGTGTTAGACGTACATTTCAGAAACTCTTCTCTGCTCTGTGGCTCTGATGGTGAAATGATCTGAACTGCTGCAGCTGTGGAGAGAAAAATGGAAATGAAGACAAAAAGCATCATCAGGTTGTGTAAAAGATGGAAACAGTTGAAAGTGATACAGTCAGTTTATTCATTTGAAATCAGTATTTTACTTCAAAGTGTCAGGTGAACAAACTGGCTGCAGAAAAGTAAGCAGGAGCATGGCTAAGAAATAACACTTCACAGAGCGAGTAAAGACGTCCATCATTGTGTTTCTCCAGCAGGAGCAGCTCCTCTTACCATGTGGAGGGATTTTGATGAATTCCTCCTCACAGAATTCCTCCAGTCTCTTCTTCAGATCTGAGAGAGAATTCCTCACTCCATCAAATGACAGATGTTGAGAAACAGTGAGACTGGATGTGTCCAAATATGGTCTGATTAATAGAGAAGACCAATGTCCAGAAGCTAAAGCCTATAGAGAACAAATGAAATGAAAGACACACTTGTGATGTCAGACAGGGACATTTATTGCTGCTTTAATGAGAGGTGTTTTAGAGAGTGTGTGAGGAACAGCTGGCTCTGTAGATCAGACAGTGAGTGTTACCTGGAGGAAATGGATGTGATCGTGTGTGTGTGAAAGCTGCTCCAGCTCAGTGACTCTCCTCTGAAGATCAGCAATCTCCTGCTCCAGTTGCTCCAGGAGTCGTTCAGCTCGACTCAGTTCAGTCTTCTCCTGAGCTCTGATCAGCTCCGTCACCTCCGAGCGCTTTTTCTCCATGGAGCTGATCATCTCAGTAAAGATCCTCTCACTGTCATCTACTGCTGTCTGTGCACTGAGCTGTTAGGACACACACACACACACACACACACACACAAACACACACACACACAAACACACACACACACACATACACACACACACACACACACACACACACAGAAGATTTAAATCTCATCTATCATTCCCTCTCTTACTGGGACTCTAAATGACTGGTTGTCCATGTTGTGTGTGTTTCTAGGAGCAGCTCTGTCTCTGCTCACTGCTCACCTTTATAGTGTTCACAGCCTGTTTCAGCTCCTGCACCTTCTTCTGCTTCTCCTGGATTCTCTGCTGGAATTTCAGCTCCTCCTCTTTTAACTCACTCTGAGGACAAGTTATTTTGAATTCTTGTGAAAGTTTATTCATCTTTATTAGCTCCTACTGCGGAATGTCTAATCACCTGTCAGCACAGTGTCAAGGAATTTCTGTTTGGTTTCTGCATTTTGTTACTAGGTAGACATACACTCCTGTGAAGAAGCGCCAGAGACAGAAGGTGTTGAATCCATGAGCGGTTTATTAAAGCAGCACAAAACAGCAAGCAAAATCGTAGTCAGAAACAAAGCAAAGATCCATGGGCCAGGTAGCATGAACGAAACAAAGAAATCCAAAAACATGAGGCAAAACAGTAACCGTACACAGGTGAGGTCATACACAGAATAATCCAATTCAGAGGCAAAGCACAACGGTAATCACAAATACAGTCCAGGTCATACACAGAAACACTAGCACAAACAAACACTCAGTAAGGCTACTCAGAACAATACTGTGCAAAGAACACTCATGTATATACTGCTTAAATGCCCGGGCAGAAACCAGGAAAAGAACCACATGATCATCAATACTCGAGGGAGGGCTCCTTCTGCTGCCCAGATTCGCAATAAGACCTGACAGAGCACCCCCCTTCTAGGAACACCTCCTGGTTTTCTATGGCGTGGTCAGCCCCGAGAGTGGGGAGGTGGGTGGTTAGGATGAGCAAAGTGGAACTCTTCAGTCAGGGAGAGGTCCAGGATGTCTGCGGCATCGACCCAGGAGCGTTCCTCAGGGACATACCCCTCCCAGTCTACCAGATCCTGGAAGCGGTTCCTAACTCGCTGAGGTTCAATGGTCGCAGATTCATTCCGCTGGTGTTCATGTACAGGCTTAAGGAGGGAGACGGGAAAAGCGATAAGTTGGGGGGGGGGCATAGGCGATAAGAGACAGGATTGACCTGACGCACAATCTCAAAGGGTCCAATGAACTTGGGACTGAGTTTGCGGCATGGAGTTGAAGGCGTAAGTTTCTGGGTGACAGCCACACCCTTTGTCCCATCTGGTAGGCGGGATGCTGGTGGCGACAACAATCAGCTTGCATTCTTTGCCTTCTTACAGCTCTCTGTAGCCGCACATGGGCTCATTCCCAAACCTCTTGGCTACGCCCAGCCAAGTTATCTACTACAAGTACAGCTGAGGGCTCCCCCAACCAAGGAAACAAGGGCGGTTGGTAACCTAGAATGCACTGGAAGGGCATGAAGCCCGTGGTGGAGTGTGTTAAGGAGTTCTGGGTGTATTCGGCCAAGGGGAGAAACTCACTCCAACAGTGTTGTTCTCTGCTGCAGTATGATTGGAGGAACCTCCCAATTTCTTGCTTTAACCGTTCGGCCTGCCAATTGGACTGCAGGTGGTACCCGGACGTCAAGCTCACATTGATCCCCAGCTGCGTACAGAAGGCTCGTCAGATTTGTGAAATGAACTGAGGGCCCCGGTCTGATACAATGTCCTCAGGAAATCCATAATTCCAAGACACCTGGTGGAACAGGGAGGTGGCCGTTTCCCAAGCTAATCCTTTAAGCAGAATGAGTTTGCAGGCTTTGGAGAAGCGGTCAATGGTGGTGAAACCATGAGAGCTGGACAGGTCCGTAAGAAAGTCTATGGCAAGGTGTGACCAGGGTCGCTGTGGGATAGGCAGTGGTTCTAGGAGAACTAACCGTAATGTTCTGTGAATACCAGGGTGACCATTACTGGGAGACTCATGGGTCCACTGCACAACGCGGAGGTGAAGCGAGGTGGGCACATAGAGTTTAAGGCCGGGGGAGGCTCTACACCAAGGGCTCTATGAATAGCCAGTGACGCCATTCTTCCAGGGCCGCTTTAATGGACAGTAGCTCCTGATTGCCCACGTCGTAGTTGGCCTCAGCCGCTGTGAGTTTCCTAGAATAAAAGGCATTGCAAGGATGGAGCTTTCCAGAGACAACTTTGTTGTCAAAGTTGTCAAAGCCTTGGGACAGAACAGCTCCTATACCAGAGCTGGAGGCATCCACCTCTACTACAAAGGGGGCTTCGGGGTCAGGATGGCAGAGGATAGGGGCTGTGATGAAGCTCTTCTTAAGTTTAATGAATGCCTCATGGGCAGGACTGGACCATGAAAGTCTTCTAGGTTTGCCTTTCAGAAGGGAGGTCAGGAGACCTGCTATGGTGCTGTACTTCCGTATAAAACGACGATAGAAGTTGGCAAACCCCAAGAAGCGCTGCAGCTCTTTGACAGAGGTGGGTTCTGGCCAGTCTGTGACAGCTTTAACCTTGGCCTGGTCCATTTCCACCCTTCCAGGAGAGAGGACATACCCCAAAAACGCGAGGCGATGGCGATGAAACTAGCATTTCTCCAGTTTAACATATAGGTTGTGCTTTCTGAGATGGGTGAGTACTGTACGAACGTGGTGTATGTGTTTCTCCAGAGATGTAGAGTAAATGAGAATATCAATATAAGCAATGACAAAGATGTTGAGAATGTTCTTAAATATCTCGTTGATCAGAGACTGAAATACAGCTGGAGCGTTGGTGAGTTCATAGGGCATAACCAGGTATTCGTAGTGGCCCCGGGTGGTGTGAAAGGCCGTTTTCCATTGTCTCCCTCCCTAATACGGATGAGGTAATATGTGCTCCGTAAATCCAGTTTGGTGAAAATATTGGCTCCCTGTAGCTGTTCCAAGGCTGCTGGTATTAGGAGTAATGGGTAGGGATAGTGCACTGTGACAGCGTTTAGTCCCCTATAGTCTATGCAAGGACGTAGGCCACCATCCTTTTTTCCCATGCAGAAAAACCCCGCGGCTGCTGGGGATGTCGAGGGGCGGATGTGTTCGGCAGCGAGAGCCTCCTCTATGTAATCCTCCATAGCTTTATTTTCTGCTTTTGGGTGGCATCGCATTGGGTGGAAGCTCAATAGCACAATCCCAGGGACGGTGAGAAGGAAGCTGAGAGGCCCTTTCTTTAGAAAATACCTCCCGTAAGGCATTGTATTTTCTCGGTGGGGCTAAAGGAGTGGTGGTCCCTGGGCTTTCCACAGAAGTAGTGAAACGTGGACGTGGCTGAGTGAGTTGAAGGAGTCAAGGCAGTGACAGGACCAGAGAGTCAATTCTCTCTCTCTCCATGAAATCAGAGGGTCGTGTAGATGTAACCAGGACATGCCCAAAATGGGTATGGCCAAGATGGGGTTGACGAGGGAGCTGATGAGGTACAATGAAAGCTGTTCAAGGTGGAATAATTCAATCTTTAAATCCAGGGACTTGGTTTGGCAGAAAAAGTATCCCCCCCAATGGGCTGATTGTTGACGGCTGTCACTCATAGAGGTGGGGTGCACGGAACAGTGGACAGGTGTAGCTCCTCCATGAGACTGCTGTTGATAATGTTGACGGCCACTCCTGAATCTGTCAGCGCTGAGATGGGAAAGGATTCATTAGCGTGGCTTAACATGGCAGGTACAGACACATTGGAGAGGAGTGTTTTGTCTCCCACCTGAGATTTAGATGGTCTCTCTGGGCATCAATAGATCTGATGACCAGATTCGCTGCAGTAGAAGCACAGATGCTGCTCAGAAATGGCAGCGGCACTCCTCTTCAGAGACACACGCTCTCCCAAGTTGCATGGGTTCGACAGGCTCCTCCCTGGGGCCAGAGAGCTCTGCGGCACAACGGTACAGGGAGCGAGGTTGAGTAGTCACATGGTGTTGACATGCTGTACCGATGTACTGAGAGAGCATGGTGTTGGTGTCATGGCAGGCCATTTCTGCTTGAAGAGCCGGGTGGAGGCCCCCCAGGGTGGAGGCTACAGACAGCAAAGTGGTGTCATTCCACCCGGATTGAGCCGCGAGAGTGCGAAACTTAACAGCATAATTGGCTGCCGAGTTCGATCCTTGACACAACTCCATCGGTTGAACTGATATATCTTTCCCCCCTGCTGGATATTTGAAGACCTCACAAATTAGACTCGCAAAGCAAACGAACAAGGTCTAAACTTGCGGATCAGTATCCCATACTGCTGACGCCCAATCTAAGGCTCTACCAGTCAAAAGAGACAAAACAAACGCACACCTGGTTGTATCTGCTGTGTAGAGTTCAGGCTGGTGGGTGAAGAAGCTATCACACTGATGTATGAAACCTCGACAGCGATCGGGAGACCCGTATTATTTTTCCAGAAGCTCCATTCTCGGAGATTCACGATATGGTGTCGGAGCGGGCGAGGGAGCGGGAGTTGGAGGTGCGGCTTGGGCTTGAGCCAGTTGTGGTAGCTGAAGATTTTCAGCCTGAAGTGCCTCCACCTGATTCTGATAGGCGTGGATAATGGCGCCTTGACGGAGCAGTGCTGCTTGTAAATCCGCTGGACTCATTTGAGGCACAGTATTCTGTGAAGAAGCACCAGAGGCAGAAGGTGTCGAATCCATGAGCAGTTTATTAAAGCAGCACAAAACAGCAAGCAAAATCGTACTTAGAAACAAAGCAAAGATCCGTGGGCCGGGTAGCATGAATGAGGCAAACAAATCCAAAAACACAAGGCAAAACAGTAATCTGTACACGGGTGAGGTCATACACAGAATAATCCAATTCAGAGGCGAAGCAAAACGGTAATCACAAAAACAGTCCAGGTCATACACAGAAACTCTAGCACAAACAAACGCTCAGTAAGGCTACTCGGAACAATACTGCGCAAAGAACATGCATGTGTGCGCTGCTTAAATGTCCGGGCAGAAACCAGGAAGAAAATCACGTGACTGTCAATACTCGGGGGAGGGCTGCTGCCCAGATTCCCGATGAGACGTGACAACTCCATGTTGCTTATAGTAAAGAGTAATAATTGAGTAATAAAGAGTAACATTGAGATTTTTGGCTGGTAAAACCTTTCATTTTCATACAAATACGTTATGACAAGAATCTCTGCACTCTGAGTAGTGTTAGCCAGCAGATGTAATATCAGCCCAGTCATTAAAAGTTAGATGTGGATGAACTCTGGCTTTTTGTATGTGATAGGGATGAGGTGTGTAAGTGTGTGTGTGTGTGTGTGTGTGTGTGTAGGTGTGTGTGTGTGTGTGTGTGTGTTAACCTGCCTTACCCTGTCACTGAAATGTTTACTAACTTGTCTGACTAGATTAATAAGATTACTGAGGAAAATTAAAATCTCTGTTAATCTGAATACATTCAATTTAATAAACTTTTACAGAACAGAAACATTTTGATTGAATAACAAATTGAATTTAAAATTGAAATCATATAACTGACTAAAGCACCAGTTTCTACACAGGAACTTTGGAAAGATTTCTTCTTCTCACCTGTTTCTTAACACGTTCTTCTGCTACTGTGACGATGTCGTGTCCTCTGTGATTTTCCATCATACACATATAACAGATGAAGGTTTGATCAGTACGACAGTAGATCTCAAACACCTTTTTATGTTCAGAGCAGATCTTCTCTTTTAGTTTTGCTGAGGCTACAATTAATGTGTGTTTTGTCAAAGTAGAAATTTCAAGATGAGGTTTGAGATGAGTTTCACAGTAAGAATCCAGACACATCAAACAGGACTTGATGGCTTTGAGTTTTCTCCCAGTGCAGAAATCACACTTCACATCTCCAGGTCCAGCGTAACAGTGAGCAGCTTGGAAGTTGATCTTCTTCAGTTTCTCCACCACTTCAGCCAGCATGTTGTTTCTGTGTAGAACAGGCCTGGGAGTGAAAATGTCTCTGCACTGAGGACAGCTGTAGACACCCTTCTGATCCTCCTGATCCCAGTGACCATTGATACACACCTTGCAGAAACTGTGTCCACAGTGGATAGTCACCGGATCCTTCAAGATTTCTAGACACACTGGACAGATGAACTGATCCTGATCTACTGAAATACTGGCCTCAGCCATTTTCCTGAACTCACATGCACACACACACACACAGAGTGAAAGAGAGAGAGAGAGAGAGAGAGAGAGAGAGAATCATTCAGAGCTCAGTTTCATTTTCTATGAAATAAGTCGGAGTAACTTCCTGGTTCTGTGTGGCAGAGTAAGACGGGGTGGAGAGAGAGAGAAAGAGAAAGAGAGAGAGAGAGAGAGCTATTGAAGATCTGGATATAGATGTAACCTGCTTTTCCTAAAAGGGAACAAGTCACTGCATTGCTTGCTACACAATGGGGATACCAGATGTCTTCCTTCAGACTTCCATCAGATTCAAAACACTGATGCTTGCCTACAAAGCCAAGAATTTACCTGCACCATCTTACCTCAAAGATCTTATTACTCCTCGCACTGTACCTCGCTCTCTCCGATCCACTAGCACTGCCCGACTGGTCCCACCATCTCTCAGGGTAAAAGGTAGGTATTCATCTAGACTCTTCTCTGTTCTGGCACCGAAGTGGTGGAATGAACTTCCCCTAGATGTCTGCACAGCAGAGTCTCTGACTGTCTTCAAACGACGTCTTAAGACCTACCTTTTCCTGAGGCACTTACCTTTCACTGTTTATGGTTTAAAAAAAAAAAAAAAAATTCCAGTTTTAGGCGAATGGTATCCTGAGTCTGTGACCTATTGAACCAGTGTTAATGTTTTCAATGATAGTGACTTAAAGCACTTTTGTATGTCGCTCTGGATAACAGCATCTGCCAAATGCCAGAAATGTAAATGTAAATGTATTAAAGTTGCATTTTTCAACATTTAAAAATATCACATCACTTTTACATTAGAGAACATTTTCAAGATTTACAAGAAACAGCTAACAGAACAATAAACAAAACTACTCTTTAGACTCTTAAACAATAATAAAATGAAAATATAACATTTAAAGGTGACAAATGATCACTTATTGTTATTTTTTAGACATAATGCAATACATTTAACAAGATAAGAGATTCAGTTTTGTTAATAAAGGCAATCAATACCAATATTTACCTTGGTTTCCACTTAGAGTATGGAACTTTTAACATGACCAGATTATCAAATACTAGACATGGCGGAATCTCCAATCTCACTTGACGCGGGGGAAAACGCGCGACAATTGAACTCATATGCACTCTCGATCAAAATGCACAAAATTTTATCATTTAAAAAAGCAAAGTTTGCAGTTTTTAATGATATATGCCACACTGCATGAAAGGAGCTGTATCCGGACAAACATGGGTATGGGAAATGCCCGCTAAACTTCATGTTTGCCAGATGTATGAGGCAGAGTGCTTGGAAAGGTAGCATGCAAAAGTAAATTCCCTGAAACAACCAGATACCTTATGTATGTGGATGTATACGGAATTGGTGAAATATTTAGGAATCCTCACAGCTTGAGTGATGGCTGTGAGGTGTAAAAGCCTTTCGTATGTTAATGACTAGCAGGCACAGGAGGTGCGGTCTTTGTTATCATAGCCGAGTGGGGGGATTAGCCATGGTGTGCCATCTAGAGGACAGCACATACTTCATTATTGCACATAAAAACTGGATAAAACACCCTGTCTGTACAAATGTATTTACTAAATATGTTTATTATTAATATAGTTTAATTTGTATATTTGAGAAAATTTGTACATCATTCAAAATAACTGAAATTCAATAGACATGATTACCTTTTTTAATGTGTAAAAATTACTTTTTGTTATGTGTTCATGGATTATAGTAGTCAAGAGGAATGCAACAAACGTTGTTTCAGAATATCACAAAAAAGGTTTATTGTAAAGGTTTACATTTACAGATAATGACAAAAAATTATGAAAATGCACAATAACAATATAAACAAACAAGGTTTTGTAATTACATTGGCCTAAATCTCAACCACTGTGCATAGTGGAATTACAACTGAGACCTTCTCTTTAGTGTGACCAAGTTCAGTCCATAACCTGAATATGTGCCTGGCTGTTCCAAGTAGATTATGCATTGGGTCAATGACAACAAATCTTATGGCCTCATAATACTTAAGGTGAAAAAGTTCAGACCACCTGGCACCATATTGAGCTTTCAGTCTTTTTTGGGCTGCCTTTGTGGTTGCCTTCTCTGTCATTTTAGCACACAGCTTGTGTGAGGGACCCAAGATGAATGGTCAAAGCCAGAGAAGTCTGTTTCCCCCCACAAAGGATGTTTTCTTGAATGTTTTCAGACATTTGTTACATCCTATAGAACACAAATACGACAATGAATGGATAATGTATCTTAAAAACAGATGTACTTTTAAGTTTAAAACAACAGATGTAATGGCACAATAGCAGAAAACTAACCTCTTAAAACTCCATGGCCCACAATGCCACCACACTTGTGTGAAGCTGGAATGTCTGATGAAAGGCACAGAAGAGCCGCTCTGTATACTTGGCACCCCAAAATTAAAGGATTAAATATGGGAACTCCATCCCACAGCTCACGAAGCTTATCCTCCAAAGGGTCAAGATAAGTGTTAATGATGTTCTTCGGTTCTGTAGGTCCTGGTATAACTCCAACTAAAATTATGAACTCCTTAAAACGCTCCTCTCGTGGAAAATTCAAAATGGCCAGGTATATGACCCCTACTGAATATGTGTAAGGAATCGTCAGGCGCTGGTGTATTAGAATCCATAAGCAGATTTATTGAATAACAGAAGGCAGGTAATCGAGGTCAGGAAAACAAAAGCAAAGGGTCAAAATACCAGAAATACTAACACTAAGCAAACAAGACAAAAACGCAAATCCAAAACTCGTAGTAGAGAGAATAAACAGGCAAGGTCATACACGATGTAGCTAACGAGAATAGAATAAAGGCTTGGCAAGTCACGCTAAACGGAAACAATGCTTCGCACTGGAGTGAAGGTGGCGCGTTGCTTAAATACCCCTCTGTACCGGAAGTAGGGCAGAAATGGTTAATACTCAGGTGAGGGTGGTCCCTCTGGTGTTCACGCCCAGGCTGCCTTGTGACAGAACCCTCCCATCTAGAAACACCTCCAGGTGTTTGTCGTCGAGGGCGCCCACTAGGGCGAGGAGCAGGTCTGTGGGGAAAGTTTAGGTGAAACTTCTCTATGAGTGCTGGGTCCAGGATGTCGCGAGCATTGACCCAGCAGCGCTCCTCGGGGTCGTACCCCTCCCAGTCCACCAAGTATTGGAGGCGACTGCCCTGGCGACGTGAGTTCAAGATGGTGTTAACTCGGTAGGCGAGGGAGCCGTCTAGGTCCAGGGGAGGGGGCGGTTCATGAGTGTTTGGGTTCGTAGTCTGAGGTCTGTGATAAGTCTTGAGTAGAGACACATGAAATGTGGGCGAGATGCGATAAGAGGTGGGCAGTTCAAGGCAATAAGAGACCGGATTTATTTGGTGAACAATTTTGAAAGGGCCTATGAATTTCGGGCTGAGTTTATGGCAGGGTAGTTTTAGTTTCAGGTTCTGTGTGGACAACCAAACCTTTTGCCCCACCTGGTATGTCGGGTGGGGCTGACGTCTGCGGTTGGCTTGAATGACCTGCTGTCGAATCGCCCTCTGTAGGCGAACATGGGCTCTTTCCCAGGTCTCCTGGCTACGTTTGGACCACTCATCCACCGCGGGGATGTCAGAGGGCTCTCCAGACCAAGGGAACAGCGGAGGTTGGTAGCCTAATACACATTGGAACGGCGTTAGTCCCGTGGAGGAATGAGTCAAAGAGTTCTGGGCATACTCGGCCCACGGGAGGAACTCGCTCCATCTGTGTTGTTCTTTGCTACAGTAAGTTCTCAGGAACCTTCCCAGCTCTTGATTCAGGTGTTCGGCCTGACCGTTGGATTGGGGATGATACCCAGAGCTTAGACTAACCTTGATCCCCAACTGTTTGCAGAACTCCTGCCAGACTCTGGAGGTAGACTGGGTGCCGCTGTCCGACACTATGTCCTCCGGGAGGCCAAAATTACGGAACACATTCTGAAAGATGGCTACGGCGGTTTCCATGGATGTAGGTAGGCCTTTCAGGGGGATGAGTTTACACGCCTTGGAGAACCGGTCAATAACTACCAAGATGGTTGTGAAACCCTGCGAATCGGGGAGGTCGGTGAGGAAGTCTATGAGACCAGGGACGGCATGGGATAGGTAAAGGTTCCAACAGGCCCTCTGGCAAGTGGCGGCCGGTCTGAGACTGGGCACAAACGGAGCATGAGCGTACAAACCCCTCCACATCCTGGTTCAGAGAAGGCCACCAAAAGGTTTGACGTAGCAACCGGGTCATACGGTGTATACCTAGGTGGCCTGTACTGGGGCTTTCGTGGGTCCACCTGAATAGTCTCTGACAGAGAGCTGTGGGCACGAAAAGCTTGGAAGGAGGACAGTTTGGAGGTGGTGCCTCTGAGGTGTAGGCCTGTTCGATCCCCTTCATGAAATCCCAACGTATGGGGGCTACGAGAACATAAGGTGGGAGGATGGTGTCCGGGTGTGAGGGAGACTCGCTGACCTCATGGATTCTGGAGAGCGCGTCAGCTTTACCGTTCTTGGACCCCGGATGATAGGTGACTGTGAACTTGAATCGGGAGAAGAACAGGGTCCACCTGGCTTGGCGTGAGTTCAGGCGTTTAGCTTCACGAAGATACGCAAGGTTCCGGTGATCTGTGAGAATGAGAAATGGGTGAATGGTCCCCTCCAACCAATGCCTCCATTCCTCCAAGGCAGACTTCATGGCTAGCAGTTCCTTGTTGCCCACATCATAATTCATCTCCGCTGGTGTGAGTTTGAGGGAGAAGAAGGCACATGGGTGCAGTTTGCCTGACTCTGGCTGGCGTTGAGAAAGAACTGCTCCTACTCCGCAGTTAGAGGCGTCCACCTCCACGGTGAAAGGCAGGTCAGGTCGTGGATGTCGGAGTATGGGGGCGGAGGAGAAGCTCTGCTTGAGCCTATTGAAGGCCGTCCTAGCTTGATCAGTCCATCTTAATCTCCGTGGGTTTCCTTTCAGCGACGAGGTTAAAGGACTGGCTATGGTGCTATAATTCCGGATGAAACGGCAGTAAAAGTTAGCGAACCCCAGAAATCGTTGTAGTTCCTTAATAGTGGTAGGTTCCAGCCAAGAAGTGATAGCTGCCACCTTAGACTGGTCCATTTCCACTCCCGTAGGAGAAATCACATACCCCAGAAACATTATGGAGGAGCAGTGGAATACACACTTTTCCAGTTTTACAAAGAGGTTGTGGTCTGCAAGATGGTGCAGGACGGCTCGAACGTGAGAAATGTGTTGGTCATGGTCAGATGAGTAAATCAGTATGTCGTCGATGTAGGCTATGACGTGACTGTGGAGCATGTCTCTGAATATTTCGTTAATCATGGATTGAAAAACTGCGGGGGCATTAGTAAGTCCATAAGGCATGTCCAAATACTCATAATGTCCATTAGTCGTGTGGAAAGCAGTCTTCCATTCATCTCCCTCCTTTATCCTGATGAGGTTATAGGTGCTGCGCAGATCGACCTTAGTAAATATTTTAGCTCCTTGTAGTTGTTCGAGGGCAGCCGGAACTAGCGGGAGAGGATAGGGGTACAGCACGGTGATGGCGTTCAAACCTCGGTAGTCAATGCATGGCTGGAGACCTCCATCCTTTTTCTCCATGAAGAAGAAACTTGCAGCAGCCGGTGATGTAGAGGGTCGTATATATCCAGCTGTGAGAGCCTCTTTGATGTAATCCTCCATGGCCTTTTTTTCTGGAATGGAGAGGGGGTAGATTTGACTCTTGGGTGGTGTGGTGTTGGGGAGGAGCTCAATGGTGCAATCCCATGGTCTGTGCGGTGGGAGCCTGGTTGCCTTTTCTTTACTGAAAACCTCTCGCAGATCATGATATTCCTGAGAGAGTGAACTAAGGTTGGCTGTACCTGGGCTTTCAACAGACGTAGCGAGGCATGGTCGAGGTGTGTGTTTCAGAAAGCAATTATTGATACAGAAAGGAGCTCACTTACGGATGTCACCGTCCCTCCAGGAGATATCAGGGTCATGACGCTGCAGCCAGGGTAAGCCCAGGACTATGGGTTTGGATGGGGAGGAGATGACAAAGAACGATAACTGTTCACGATGGAATAATCCGAGTTGGAATTCAATGGGTTGTGTTTGAAGAGAGATGAGGCCTCCGCCGATGGGTTGGTCGTTAATGGCGGTCACTCAGAGTGGAGGCATGCATGGGACTGTGGGGATGTGGAGGTCGCGCACCAGATTACAGTCCATGAGGTTGACCGCTGAACCAGAGTCAATTAGCGCTGTGACATAGAACTGAGAGTTAGCGAGAAGCAAGAGAGTAGGAAGAGAAACCTTGGAAAATCATTCTATGTTCTCTACCTGCAACGTGGCTGGTTTTTCTGGGCAACAGAACACTCTGTGGCCTAGTTTCCCGCAGTATAAGCAGAGGTTGAGCCTTGTGCGTCGTTTCCACTCTTCCTCTGTAACTCGAGCCCTTCCCAGTTGCATGGGTTCAGAGAGATCCGCTGTGTGTGGTTGGGCCTCCATCATACGGCGCGGCATGACACGTGGGGCGGTGGCTGTGGGTTGGTGTTGGCGTCGCAGGTTGTCTAGGCGAATGGCTGTAGAGATGTATTGAGATAGTGTCACACTGGTTTCACGGCATGCCATTTCAGCTTGAAACTCCAGGTTAAGTCCTTCACGGAACACCGCCATGAGAGCTATCGCATTCCATCCAGACTGCGCGGCTAGTGTGCGGAATTTAATGGTGTAATCCGCTGCCGAATCCATTCCCTGGCGCAACTCCAGCAGCTGTACAGAAACATCCTTGCCTCCAGCCGGGTATTTGAATACCTCCTTAATTAAGTTCGCGAAATAATCAGAGGGCTCCCTCTGGTGTTCACGCCCAGGCTGCCTTATGACAATATGGGGAATTCTTGAAGGGTTGATACCAATCAACATTCATCATAAGAGCAAAATTGTTTGGCTCTGCTAAAAATGGCTGTCCATTTACATATTGAAAGTCTGTCCAAATCTGTCCATCATAAACATCTGCCATAACAGAGTCAGGAATTCGTCTTTGTCTCCACTTCTCACACTTTTCCAAAAATCCAGGTCTTCTAATCAAAGTATCCAAAGACTGAATTACTTTCTTACAAACCTACAATAGGTTTGTTTTGGGTAAAGACTTTCTGTGCCATTGAAATGTGTAACTTTGGTCATTAAGAGAGAGACACATTTCTTTCTCAAGTCAGATATCATGTGTGGATGCTTGTAAAATGGAATATATCTACATATTTTACTGGTAGCTGAACCATTCCTGGCGATATGATAACACTCAGCAAGTGTATATATGGACTTACAATTGGGACAGATAGCATATTTGCAGAAGTTGTCTCTGTTAATATTGGTCAATTTCCTTAGTGAATGTAAAGTCTTGGGAATCATATCAGCAAAACTGCTAAGTAAATCAACAGAGAGAATATTTCCAATAAGCCACATAAAGTGTCTGAGGCATAGCAGCAATGCAGTGATGGCATTGTCTGATATGTTGAATACAGCTTGCCAGGTTAAAAGCATGAATGCTAGGAGCTTTACAAGTAGCTGCCTGGCGTCATCACCATTGGTTTTATCTGCTTCAGTGTTATCTGCCAAATCCGAATCTTCATGATCCTGCTCATCTGTAAAGACTGCCTCTTCACTATCACTGTCATCATCTGAAGACTCTGTTTCACTGGGCTCCAGGAAAAGCCTGAGCTCATTGCTGTGTTCTTATCAAATGACAAAAAGAGAAACATTAGTTTTTAAGCACAGAACAAACAATGCCGTATATGTAATAACACTCTCTCTCTCTCTCTCTCTCTCTCTCTCTCTCTCTCTCTCTCTATATATATATATATATATATATATATATATATATATATATATGTATGTATACATACATACCATCAGCAACTGATGCACATATTTCCTTCTTCTAGGCTGATAAAGTTCTTTGTAAAAAAAGATTATTTGTATTTACAAGCTAATCAACCCAAACACCCAAAGATCACAATACCATTACAATCACAAAACCATGGTAATATGTATTGTCATGCATACCAATGTTCATCATAGGTTACTGTTAACAGGCTTTCACTTAAATCGTCTGGTAAACACCCCGCACTTCATCACTGCATTATCATATGTATGTGCTGATGGGCCATTCATAACAATAACTAAAGCTATTTGGTCAACAGCCATTATGTCTAATGGCCACATTATGAAATCAAGATAGAAACAGTTTATTACCTAAGCATAACAAGATTCTTCTCTTTTTAACATTATTGTGCTCTTCAGTGCTCTAGATTTTATATAGTTTTATTGTACATTGTCAAATGTTGAAGATCAAAACCGTATATATATTTATATAACATTTATCCTAAGTTATATAATATATACAAGTTTCAACAAATGGCTAATTTTATATGCTATAAAAACAAGTTATCTATTTTCTGAACATATACTGTTCATAACAAAAAGAGCACATTACTGAATAAATGAAGTTCTTTTGGGGTAAGCTGTGACTTAAGCATCCTTAGGCCTACAGAAACAAACAGACTATATATCTGAATATTTTGTGCAAAGTAAATCAAACATTTATAAATCATTTTGCTTGCTGACATAGATTTTTATTTTATGAAATAAATTCAATAACTTACCTAAGTGGACATCCCAGACTGCGTTTTCCACTTCTGATGGATCAAGGCTTTCATCACGGGCACAATCTTCTAACTCAATAGTTTTTTCCACTCTTGAGTTGTCTTGGGTTGTAGCATCTTTGATCCAAACTTTATTATGAAAAAACATTTTTTGTGACGATAAAAACTGGCATGTGAAACAATATTGTTGCAGTGATCACAAAACCGCCGGGCTCTCTTTCTTCTCAAAAGATCCACAGAATGCCCTTCCATGATGACAGGCAACATGTCCAGTATTATATTTTCCCCCAGAATAAATACAAACAATTTATTGACAGGGGTGGGTGGGGTGTCGTGGAAAGCATCGAATGAGGAAGGTTGTTTTTGCAGTTCCGCGCATTATGACGGTGACGTAAAACGGACAACTTTAAATTTAAAAAACAACTTTAAATTCTCAGCATTGTTTACGGAAGTTATTCTCACAAACTGCGTCTTGGTGGAAGTACGAAATACTATTTGTGATGGTGTGCAAAAGAAACCTAAGCTTTTCTACTCCCGTGACTAAGGGTCAGCAAACAGCATCAAGTGCACTGAGTATGAATGACTTGATAAAGCAGCTGATCTCCAGTCAGAGCGCTTTGTCTCGTCAGCTTGAGGGTTTGATGGAGAAGCAAGCTGCACACACTGCTCTTCTCGAAGAGGCTATCCAGCGCCTTCAGCGCTTCAGCGCGAGTTTGACGAGCAAAGACCGCAGGAAGAGTCGAGCCATGGGCATAAAAGAGTTAAGAGGGCGCATAACGTGGGCACTGCGGTAAGTTGAGCTTTATGTTGGCCGACGATACGGTAGTAAATTATACCTCGCCAAGTTAGCCTGAGTTAACTGCGTTAACTTGTTCCTTGCGTTGTTGTAGGTGTCCAGATTATTTAACAGTTTGTCCGAATTATATGCTGTTGTTTGAAAAGTCTTTGTTGTATGTATGTGTGTATGTATGTATTAAAGTGTTTTTAATTCAACGTTACAGGAAGCTGTAAGGCACCTCCATAATTCGGAAAACAACACACATAAATATGATCCACAAACTGGGTAAGAATGCTGTTTTTTATATGCTATGTATGGGGTTTTACATAATTTTAAATGTAATTAATGATACTACTCTCTTTCCACACAGAATAAGTTCACCTCATAATCAGGCAGTGATGAAAAATCTGCTGGAGGAATTAAAGACGACTTTTACAGATACAGACCCTGAGTGTATAAAGGGGAATCAGAAATTGTTATTGTAATTATTTTCATGTCCCTTTATTTTTGTCCATCTAATAATTTTAATTGTTTCTGTCACTTATCTGAATTATTTTTTTTATTCAGCATGTTGCAGGACTTGCTATGAGACACTGCGGAGGAAATACTCTTTGTCTCAGCCAGGAAAATCCCAGCTAAGAGACTCCATTAAGGCAGGGGCTAAAAATCGACAAAGGAAAAGAAGAGTAAATATAGAAATTCATTTATGTATTAAGTTCGGTACATCTCTGGGTGTTTTTAGTGATTAACATATGGTGTGTTTTGCAGTTGCTGGAGTCCAGGACTAGGGTCATTCAAACAGATACAGAGAGAGAACTGTGGCAGACTTCAATGCTGGAACTGATGTCCGATGAGGAGGGTGCCATGGTTGATGGAAGACTGGTGTGGGTTGTAAGGTCTCCACCTCACAGGAACCCACAATTGTCAGAGCTTTGCCAGCAGCTTCAATGCAGACTGGAGGCGGATATGCGCTACACTCTTACACACCTTCAGCGTGTAAGAGCTAATGGAAACGAGCCAGAAGGACATTCATTTTTGGAACTCTAACATACTGACGCATGTGTTTGTTTTAGTATTGCTTTTAATTTAGTTGCACCTTTATAATCGCACATTTGTTCATTTTTTTTCATATTTTCTGTGTTTCCCTTATTCTTACTTTGCTTTTTATTCTTACTAGTGTTTGGTTTAATTTTAATAAAAAATTTCTAAATCAATTCTGTTCTCATTTTTTGAACAGTGTGGGGGATGTATAGTACAATGGGGGTGTGTGGATAGAGTCTATCTACATACCTGCCCAATAACCAATCAAGTCATTAAGCTATGAGGGCTTGGGCTAAATAAAAAGTGTAATAATATAAATAAATAACAGGAAAGGGACTGGGTAATGTCCCACTAGACAACCAATCAACGTTGAGATAAAAGACCAATAGGGAACAGCAGAGTTGTGCAAAGGTGTAAAATGAAAATGGGTCTTGAGGTGTGAATGTCTCCTGACAAAATCTTTGAGTGAATTACTTGCCATGGCAACAAATGGCTGTACCATGGTGGAATACTTCAGCAAGATACATCCTAATTGGTATCATTCTGGAAGTATCCTAGCTTGGTGGAATTTGATGTATACAGTCAGTGGTACTTGTAGATACTTCCGAAAATCAGTGGTGTATACAGGAGTATCCTGGTACAGATACATCTCTTTTCATGCAGTGCCACTTATTTAAACTCTGCATGGTTTTTGAAATATTTGAGGTCAACTCAAATGAATAATTATACAGAAGTTAATTTTTGGCATAGGAAGAAGCATTCAAAAGCTCATTCTTTTCTCTGATTAGTCAAAATAATTTAAATTAGCATGAATCAACAAACAGTAGGCACATTTTAAATGGAAAATACCCACCCCTTCAAAACCACATCAGTGAGTGAGCTGGTTATGTCATCGGTAAAAAAAAAAAAAAAAAGAAAAAAAAGGATAGCACCGCAAATTTAGCAAATAATTTTTTTTGGCTGTGTAAAAATGATTCAAACACAACCTACATCATTTTTTGCAACTCTGGTCAGTGGAAAGCTTCACTGATGAAGAAGCTGTTAACCATCTCTCCACCACTGCAGTCCTTCTGCCACAGCCACTACACATGCATTATTGGACATGGATTATTGGACTGTGAACTGTTGCTGATTCTGCCTGCCCTGTTTTTCCCTGGTAACTGGATTGTGGATTATTGGACTGTATTCTGTTGCTGTTTCTGCCTACCCTGCTTGCCCCGATTTTCAGCTGTTCGATGGTTGTTGTTTGAGAACTCTAACTGTATATGTGTTGACTCTTATTAAAGACTTGAACTCACTCTTGCGTACTGAATTTGTGTGCTCACACCTGCTTACCCTGACAGTACCATCTGGCCAGCCATGAACCCAGCAGAGCCACAGAATGTGCATAACCTTCTTGGGACCTTGTCTCAGGCCTCTGCCTCCCACGAGTGCTATCTCCTAGTCCTCACCACGTCTACTCATGAACTAATCTGTCGCATGAATCAGCTCTCTTCTGCTCCACACTCTTCAGTTTCCTCACCAAGTCCTCTTTGGGAGTCACACCTGCCTCACCCCAAACACTTTTCCAGGAAGCCAGTGCGATGGAAGTGCGATGCCCTCTACGATGCCTTTCATCGGGGGCTGGCCTCCGAGATCAAGGATGAGCTCGCTGCCCGGGAGTGGCCAGCTGACTTCGACAACCTGGTCACCCTGGCTACCCACATCGTTTGAAGCATCTGGGAATGCCAAACAGAAAGGGTGGTCAGACGACTAGGGAGACCCAACAACTGACCCACTGCCTCTCACTTCCAGCCTTCTCCTACCCCTCCTGTCTCCACAACCATGAGCTCTCATCTCACCCAAGGAGATCAGCCGTTGTCACTTTGCATACTGAGAAGGACAGGTGCCAGGCCTCAGGACTATGCCTGTATTGTGAAGATGCTGGAAACTTTGCTGCTTCCTGCCCAGCAAATGGCTGGGCTCATCATTGATGGAACAGTGGCGAGTCTATGATCCATGGTCCCTTCCAAGCCACTCCTCAAGATCTGCATTTCTGTCACCCAGTAGGGCCATGACCTGTCCACCTTTATGTACTCTGGGGCCAATTGCGAATTCATGGACCATGAACTAGCCAAACAACTAGGCCTCGAGATGGTGCCCCTGCCCTCCCCCCTCCAGGTTCAGGCTCTGGATGGCCATGTCCTACATCATGCCTCCCATTGCACTAAGTCATTACTTGTCACCATCTGTTTTTCTCATCCCGTTGCCATTTGCCCTGGTCATGCTATGTTTTCCATGGCTCCAGAAGCACAATCCCCACCTGGACTGGCCCAGAGGCCACATTCTGGAATGGGGTACCTACTACCTAGCACATTGCCTAGGCCCTGCACCTCTGACCAGGGTGGCCGACGTGGACGAACCATCCCCTTACCTTAGCTCTGTACACTCCACCTATCATGACCTTGCAATGGCTTTCAGCAAAGCCAGAGCCTCCTCCTTACCTCCTCATTGCCCATACAGCTGTGCCATAGACCTCCTTCCTGGCACTACCCATCCTCGGGGTCATCTCTACCAGCTGACAGGACATGGAAGAGATGCCATGACCCAATACCTCTAAGAGTCCCTTGCGGCTGGGATCATTCATTTGTCCTCCACACCTCCCAGGGCTGGGTTCTTCTTTTTTAGGGAAGAAGGATGGGTCCCTTCATCTGTGCATCGACTATCGTGGGCTCAGTGTCATTACCATCAAGAACTGGTATCCCTTATTTCTCATGTCCAGTGCCTTCAAGCACCTCCAGAGGCCCACAGTCTTCGCCAAGCTCGATCTCCGCAATGCCTATCATCTGGTGCACATCTGGGAGGGAGATGAATGGGAGATTTCCTTTAACACCCCAAACTGGCCCTGGAAAAGTGGCATCACTGGTTGGAGGGTGCAGAGCAGCCTTTTAATATTTGGACAGACCACAGAAACCTAGAATACCTTCAGGCAGCAATGTGACTCAATCCTCAACAGGCTCGTTGGGGACTGTTCTTCGGGCATTTCAACTTTACCCTCTCATTCCACCCCGGCTTGAAAAATGGGAAGTCCAACACCCTTTCAGGGCACTTGGCCCCCCACGAGGATGGCCTGGCTTCTGAACACATCCTCCCTTCATCTGTGACCATCAGTGCCCTCCACCTGGGGATTGAGAGAAGAGTGCAGCAGGCAACCTCCGGGGTACCAATTCCAGATGGTTGTCCTGAGAACAGACTCTTCATCACCAAACAACTTAGATCTCAGGTTTTCCAGTGGTGCCACAGCAGTCACCTCTTCTGTCATCCTAGGGTTTCCTGCACCCTATCCAACCTCAAGCATTTCTGGTGGCCTTCACTCAAGCACTTCCAGAGGTTTGTGGCAGCTTGTCCCACCTGTCCTCAGCATAAATCATCCAGAACCCTGCCAGCCAGTCTCCTGCACCCCCTTCCGACTCCTAGATGACCCTGGTCCCATATCTCCCTGGATTTTGTCATTGGTCTACCACCATCTGCCGGCCACACCACCATCCTTACTGTGGTTGACTGGTTTTCAAAAATGGTCTATTTCGTGCTCTGTCCGCAGTTCACCTTGAAGTTCTGGAAGTAGTTTGGCCAACTCCTGGGTACCTCCATCAGCCTCTCATCTGGCTTTCACCTGCAAACTAATGGCCAGACGGAGTGATTAAACCAAGAGTTGGAAACCGGGCTCAGAATCCTTTGCTCTGAAGACCCTGCATCCTGGTCATCCAACCTCCTATGGGTGGAATATGCCCACAACTCTCTTCTTTCAGCTGCCACAGGCATCTCCACTTTCCAGGCCACTTATGGCTATCAACCGGCTCTGTTTTCCCACCAAGCAGTTGAAGCCTCAGTTCTGCCCTCACTCTGGTTGACCAGTCTGGAAGAGGACCCACTTAGTGCTTCTTATCCTAAAGCTACGCTTGATGGGCCAACTGTAAGCGCCACCTGGCAACCAGCACCCCTCCTTCCTTTAGCGTTTGTCTATCTTTTTATTTTTTACTGATGACCCTGTGGATACCAATCACTGACCAAGTTAGACACAGCACTGTTTATCATATTTGTTCAAGTGAGCTCTGCTTTATTATTGCAATTAAGTTAGTTATCATTTATTATTGTTCTTTTCTGCCAGTTTACCTTAACCTGATTAACTTTAACCTAAAACTAAGTTTTTACTTCATGCATTTCATTCATTTCACATATCAGGCCCTAGCTTCACCACATCTATATGACTTTCATTCACTGTCTTTATACAGTAAATACGGTATTTTGGTGTTTTTCTCACTTGTTTTAATAATTACCAGCCACTAGAATGGTTATTTTATATACTTCTTATGGGCCTACATAAGCATCATACCTCTTCAGCTTCTCATCACTCTGTGATGTCCACCTATACTGTGCTTCTGCATAATGTTTGTATAGTGTATATGAATTTTACTTCTAATTTTACATCCAGTTGTTTTACACCCTTATACTGTCATAGCTCCCTATCTAGTTAGTGAGGACATTTGTGCAGGCTGTGTAGACCAACCTTTCTGACCTGCTTTCCTTTCTCGAATTTGCTAGAAATATGGACATGAGACGTGGTCATTATATATACTATTTTAAGCTGATAACTGATAATTATATAAGAAAACCAAGTAGTGGAAGCTGAAAAAGGAGAAATGTTGTGAGGAATTTAGACAGAAGATGAGACAGGCTGTGGCTGGTCAGGTAGTGCTGCCACAAACTACAGCAGAAGTGATCAGGGAGACAGGAAGAAAGGTGCTGGGTGTGTCATCTGGAAGGAGGAAAGAAGATAAGAAGATTTGGTGGTGGAATGAGGAAGTTCAGGATAGTATTCAGAGGAAGGGGTTAGCCAAGAAAAAGTGGGCCATGGACAGGACTGAAGAGAACAGACAGGAATACAAGGAGTTACAGCGCAGAGTGAAGAGGGAGGTGTCTAAGGCCAAGCAGAAGGCATAAAACCAGTTGTACACTAGGTTAGACACTAGAGAAGGAGAGAAGGACTTGTTAGCTAGGCAGAGGGATCGAGATGGGAAGGATGTGCAGCAAGTTAGAATTCTTAAAAAAAAGTAGAAGGGGTGAACTCTGTGGAACAGAAGGTGGATAAAGTCAGCAAGGCTTTGAAGAGGATGAAAAGTGGAAAGGCAGTTGGTCCTGATAACATCCTGATGGAGGTCTGGAAGTGTCTAGGAGAGGCAGCAGTGGAATTTTTAATTAGTTTATTTAACAGGGTTTTAGAGAGTGAGTAGATGCCTGAGGAATGGCGAAGTGTATTAGTGCCGATCTTTAAGAATAAGGGTGACGTGCAGAGTTGCAGCAACTATAGGGGGATAAAGTTGATGAGCCATACAATGAAGCCATGGGAAAGAGTAGTGGAAGCTAGGTTAAGGAAGGTAGTGGAAATTTGTGAGCAGCAGTATGGCTTCATGCCCAGAAAGCGCACAACAGATGCAATATTTGCTCTGAGAATGTTGATGGAGGAGTATAGGGATAGTCAGAGAGAGTTGCACTGTGTGTTTGTAGACTTGGAGAAAGAGTATGACAGGGTGCCAAGAGAAGAGCTGTGGTAGTGTGAGGAAGTCAGGAGTAGCAGAGAAGTATGTCAGAGTGGTGCAGGACATGTATGAGAGGAGCAGGACAGTGGTGAGGTGTGCTGTAGGGCAGACAGAGGAGTTCAAAGTGGAGGTGGGACTGCATCAGGGATCGGCTCTGAGCCCCTTCTTGTTTGCTATGGTGATGGACCAGTTGTCAGAGGAGGTCAGGCAGGAGTCTCCTTGGACAATGATGTTTGTAGATGACATTGTGATCTGTAGTGAGAGCAGGAAGCAGGTGGAGGAAAACCTGGAGAGGTGGAGGTTATGACTCAGCAGAGTGAAGAGCAGTGGACTAACCCCTGAGGGGCCCCAGTGATCAGTATGGTGTTGGTGATGCTGCACCCAATCCAGATGGACTGACGTCTCCAATCAGGAAGTCTGGGATACAGTTGCAAAGGGAGTTGGTCAGGCCCAGCAGGCTTAGTGATGTTTACATCAGATACTAAGGAATGATTGTATTGAAGTCTATGAACAGCATTTATACATATGTATCCTTTTTGTCCAGATGGGTAATTGCCACATGATGATAGTCACTGATGCAGGACATCTAAAAACTTCTTTGGCACATCATGTTAGAAATATGGAGCTACTCAAGGGTGTCAGTGAAGATTAGCATGAAGAGAACTTGTTACCACTGGGCTCACAATGTTCAATGACCATCCCAAAAATTATAGAGCATGGCAAGCTTCCTTCATCAATATCATCGAAGGACTGGATTTGACAGCAGGTGAGGAACTGGACCTCTTAGCAAAGTGACTTGGTAAAGAGTCATCAGAATATGTGAAGAGAATCAGATCTGTGTACATAACCCAGCCCAAATTAGCCCTGCAAATGGTCTGGGATAGACTCAACCAATGCTATGCTGCCCCTGAGATTGTAAAGAGTGTACTTTGAGTAGAGTGTAAACAAACTTTCCTTGCATATCTAATAAAGACAATTACAAGTTAAGAGAGCTTGGAGATCTTCTCCCGGAGCTCCAGTCTGCAAAAAAAGAAGGTTACTTACCAGGATTTAACTACCTAGGCAATTTCCATGATATCAACACAATTGTAGATAAATTGCCACATAATCTGCAGGAGAAGTGAGTTTCCATTGGATCAAGGTACAAAGATAAATACAACATTTCATTTCCTTTGTTTTCCTTCTTTGCACAGTTTGTATGCTGCAAAGCTAGGAAATGAAATGATCACAGCTTTAAACTGTTTGCCAGTAGTGCCATTACTCCCAGGTATGAGAAGCTCTCACTCAGGAACATAGCATTAAAAGGTTTCATTTCTGCACACAAGACAGACATAACCACTTCAATGGAATATGAAAAAAGTGAAAAGAGATCTGTCCAAAATCTGTCCTATCCATAACAAACCCCACCCCCTTGAAAAGTGCAGAGGATTCAGAGCAAAGCCCATTGAGGAATGCAGAACCCAAATCTCAAGAATCTCAAAGAAAATAATGTATGTTTTAGATGTTGTGAATCAATGTCTCACTTAGTCAGAGCATGCAGAACACCACTGAAATGCAGAGAATGGGAAATTGAGCACCACTCCATGCATCCAGCTATGCATCCAGGCCTCAAGACCTGTAGTGAAAAGTGAAAAGGAAAACAAATTTTGTGACTCAGCTGCTATAAATTCCCAGTGCACAGAGGCATGTGGCACAAACCAGTCTGTTCGTTCTTGTTCAAACATTTGCTTAGTGAAAGTGTATAAGAAAGGACAACCAGAACACGCAGTCAGCATGTATGCAATCCTTGACGACCAAAGTAATCGCTTCTTAGCTCATTCAGAATTCTTTGACTTGTGGAAATACTTGAGGTAACTGATTTCAAACTGATCCAGTTAAGTTTTAAGTTGACAGTAAAATAGTTTTGCGCTACATATTAAATGAGACCGGACGTGACAATAAACCAGAACTCAGCCAATATTGCCACCAGGTCAGTTTCTGCATCACAGCTTGCTAACACACAATGGTTTACTGGTCCATGTATTTTTACATTTGAAAAATGCTACTCTAGATCAGCATGAGAAGAATCCAATTATCATTCTTAAAAACAACAATGTCTCAGCCCTGTTGGTGAAACACTACCATCAAGAAGTGAAACACCAAGGTAATCAATTCATGGAAGGAGCGATAAGGACTGGACTTGTATCACTGTGTTACCTGTCGAAAACTAAGAGGTAGATTTGCACAGCAGAAGATGGCAGATCTACCACCAGAGTGCCTCGACATGTCTACACCTTTCTCGTATGTAGGTTTGGATGTATTCAGCCCATGAACTGTTATAACTCCTTTTTACATGCATAAGCACTAGAGCAGTACATATGGAAGTGATAGAGTCCATGGATACATCCAGCTGTATCTATGCATTGCATTGCTTCTTTGCTATAAGGGGACCAGCCAAACAACTTTGGCAATAAGGGGCAATAAGGGGACCAACCAATTTTGGAGCATGCAAAGAACTCAGTTTCTCGACAGACCATGTGGTCCAAAAGCATCTAAATGATCAAGGCTGTTTATGGCAATTTAATTCCCCTCACGCATCATACATGGGTGGTGCATGGGAAAGAATGATAGGGATCACATGCAAAATTCTTGACAGTATGTTACTGCAGAACAAATTAATCCAGCTTACGCATGAAGTTCTGTGTATTCTGATGGCTGAAGTGTCTGCAATATTCAATGTGAGGCCATTAGTTCTAGTCTCCTCTGATCCAGAGACGCCATTGTTACTAACCCCAAACATTCTGCTCACCCAAAGGGCTGAATTTCCTCTTGGGGTTCCTACATGTGATTTCTCAGACAAAGACCTTTATGGAAGTCATTGGAGAAAAGTACAGGCTCTTGAAAATCAGTTCTGGATATGCTGGAAACAAGAGTACCTTCCCATTTTGCAGAAAAGGTGCAAATGGACTGAATCACACAAAAATCTTCAGGTTGGTGATATTCTCTTGAAAGATGACACCCTTTCTCGCAATGATTAGCCTATGGCTTACACAAGCAGCAATGGATGTGTAAGGAAAGTAGAGGTTAAGATGACTTCTTAAGGTACAACCAAAAAGTTCTGTAGACCAATCTCACAGGTCATTTTGTTCTTTCAAAAAACATCAAGCAGGGAGTGTTCTGTTCCCTGTTTAACATTATGCAAGTTCATAGTGGACTCTTTGAGGAAATGTAGATAATGTATAAACCAGAACGTGAGCAGCTGAGCTGATGTATTTCATTTAGATGGGATACTTTTTGAGTAATCCTCATAAATCCTTGTTTGTGAAGAGTTTGAAAAGCAATAGCTCCACATTTCTTTTTCTATTTGCCTTTGGGTGATAAGTATTTTCCACATTAATCTGTGAAAGAGATAAGATGTTTTCATTTATATACATAATATGTTATCTTAAGCCTTTTGAATGCAATATCACAAATGTTTTTGGAAATGTATTAAAGTCTATTTAAAAGGCAAAAATGTGTAAAATTAACAGCATTCTTGTAACCTGAATATTAGCATTTGTGTTTTTTAACTAGTCATGTGACTAGTTATGTGACTAATTAGAGATTGTATTTTTGTTTTCCTTTAGTTTCACTCTGGTCCATTGTAGAGTTGATCCAAGTTGTAATAAATGCTGGGCTTAAACCTCATGTCTCTCGACTTTATAATAGATGGATTTTAACTTGCTGTCCAACTTCAGAAAGGTTAAAGGTGAAGGGAGAACAATATAATATTTATTTAAATAAACACAAGTTTCAGTCATGCTAGCACATTGTACAGCTTCTACAGAGCTAACAATACATAAAACAAAATGAATTTCCAGCCATCTCAGGCCTTCAGAGCGGGTTTAATGTGGCTCAGGTTGAAGCAAACATTTCAGCATGTTGCTAATCCTGTTAAGACCTGTCCTAATAAACACAGGAGTAAGAATAGAAATCACAGAATTCACCAGGAATCACTGACTTCCTGTGACACAATGGCTTTGTATGTTAAAAAGTGATGTGTCATTCGTAAACCAGTTGACTCGGAGTGGATCGCTGTGAGAAGAGTCGAATGCTGTGGATGTAGAAAATTTTTTTACCTTAAATGCCATTAAAATCCCAGGAATTTATGGTTTTGTAAATTAGAAAGCAGCATAGGATTCCGAACCCATTTCAGTCAAAGAAAGAAGAACCATTACTAGACGTTTAGAAAAGAATAAAAAAAAATGTGATCCAAAAGAATCGACTCACTGATTTGACTCACTGAAATGAGTCACGATTCCCATGACTAATGTTAAGTTTAAAATCTTTTTCTGAAAAAAGCGTGAAGGAAATTTACACCGAATCTGTTGTACTCATTCACGGGGCATTAATTATGCAGGTCTTTGTATAAAAGTCAACAGTTTTTGTGCATGATGCTGTATTAATCTGTGAAGATTCATTTTCCAGGTGAATCTTCAGAACCTGTTAATGTGTATAGTGTGTTTCTACTCACTTTACTACATCACCCTTAGTTTGTGCATCAGCATCCTGAAGTAAGTCTTACTAAATAAGATGTCTTGATGCGAGTGTGTGTGTGTGTGTGTGTGTGTGAGTGTGCGTTATTATTAAAAGCATTATTTATGTGAAAATGAGATAAATGAAGTTGTTAATTTTTGTGTGAATTCATTTTAAAAAACTCCAGACAGTGAACACTCTGAAAATGTCCATTTTTGTCTAAGATTATCTTTAAGATTGTTCATTCTTCAACACATTTGCATTCAGATTTTATCTAGAAGGATGTTTTATCACAGTGTTAAATTGTCAGTTTAAGTGTGTATTTGTGTGTTGTGTTAGTGTAGAGGATGTGGACAACCCAATTCAATTCAAACCTCTTTCAGGATAAAATATCATACTGTGATAAATACTTAAATATTTAAATTGTAGGATAGAGTGTGACTAATAATAATAATAATAATAATAATAGTAATAATAATAATAATAATGATAATACCTTGTCACAAGCCTTAAAGCTCAATCTGTTAGTGTCTTGAGAAAGAAAACACATTAGAAGAATGGAGATGGTTCGCAAATAATAGGAAAAAATAAAACCAGGAACCAGACTGAAGCAAGGCAAATCTCAGCACAATGTAAAGGACCAAAAACTCGATCTGACGGAGTCTCCGATGAGTTGCTGACTCCCGTAATTTGTCAAATTTGCCATGCTAAATATCTGGACCTGCCAACGACTCAAAGTCGTGCAGTGTGAAAGGAGCTCTGACTGAAACATACCTCGGTGATGATCAACAGCCAATGAAAGAGAGAGATACAGGGCAGCGATCAGTTCAGGGAGGAGGAATATCAGCAAGAATGGCTTCGGTTGGAGCACAATATTATAGTTTAACAGAATTTATAGTTTTTTCATAGGTTAGTTATATCAGAATACATAAGCTTTACAATAGCATCAAACAGAAATAAAGCAGAAACATTTGCTTGACCAGCTGCATCAGCAGCAGCTCATTACAAAATGTCCAATGTCCAACACTCCAATGCTGTTTCCAAATCCAAATTCAGGATTAGTGATGATGATCTTCGGTGGTCAGCTTCTGATGTATCATCTTTTCAGGAATAATTTTGTTCATCCTGCAGATCTCCAAAACTTCTGACTGAAATCCCTTCACAGTTTGAACCGTGTGCTGTTTCCTCTCTCTCTCTCTCTCTGTTTCATATCATATTTGTGTCAGAAGTTTATAAAGATAAATATACCAGTAAATCAAAGCTGCTTCTGTTATTTAATGCATCTGATGAAGACAATAAGATTTGAAGAAAATCCCACAGAAGCTTCTTTATTTGGAGTTAATCAGAATCATTTCATTGATGCAGCTGATGATAATTACTTTTGTACATGAGATTGAATGTGATTGGTTTATTCTGAACACAGACACACCCCCAATTATAAAGCTGTACATACTTACACAACCAGGATATTGTAAGTGTCTGTGGATTAAAAAAAATACCACATTACAAAGAATGAATATTCTGTGTGTGTGTTTTAGATTTACATTTTAGTGCTTTGGTGCTCAGGAACGATCTCTCTATAATGTGGAATCTTGTTGAAATTAAACACTTTTCTATAAGATCATTTGTGATACAATTTCTACTTGTTACTGACCACAAAACACCAGATACATCTTATTCTGGATCACACAACCTCACTTCTGATCGATAACCAACCCAGAGCCCAGCATATAGAGGCTGAGTGAATGTGGTGTGGACTCTGTAGAGGAGCTTCATGGTGTCAGAGATGCTGTAGAAGGACAGAGTTCCTGCACTGTGATCCACATAAACTCCTATTCTGGAGGGTGATGGAACTCTGAGATCAGTCTCAATGTTGTTGTAATAGAAATAGAGAGAAGAAGAACATTGCAGACTCCAGGACTGATTGTTGAATCCAAACAAACACTCATGACTCCATCCTTTCCTGCTGATGTCTTTATATGAGACTGATATGTACACAACATCACCGCTCCACTCCACCTCCCAGTAACAGCGTCCACACACACTCTCCTTACACAACACCTGTCTGTAGTAGTCAAATCTCTCTGGATGATCAGAGTACTGCTGCTCTCTCTCACTGACTCTCACCACTCTGTTCTTCTCAGACAGAATGAGGTGAGGATGTGTCGTGTTGGGATCCAGAGTCAGATAACAGAAATCTAAAATAAAAGAGAAAAACAAACTGAACAATAAGAACATGTTGGGTTTAATTCACAGAATACTGTATATTCATGTGAAGAGTGTGTGTGTGTGTTTTAGACATACATTTCAGAAACTCTTCTCTGCTCTGTGGCTCTGGTGGTGAAATGATCTGAACTGCTGCAGCTGTGTAAGCAGGAGCATGGCTAAGAAATAACACTTCACAGAGCGAGTAAAGACGTCCATCATTGTGTTTGGATCATTGTCCTCTTACCATGTGGAGGGATTTTGTTGAATTCCTCCTCACAGTTCAGCCTTCTCCTGAGCTCTGATCAGCTCCGTCACCTCCGAGCGCTTTTTCTCCATGGAGCTGATCATCTCAGTAAAGATCCTCTCACTGTCATCTACTGCTGTTTGTGCACTGAGCTGTTAGGACACACACACACACACACACACACATGGTTTAAAGCTCATCTATTTACCTCCCTTACTGGGACTGATCTGATTATGACAAACTCTGGGTAAAGGTACTGTAATAATGCCACTGGAACCTGTCCACCGGAGGGAGCCCTTGCCCGAGTTCTGATGCCCCCCACAAGGAACACTTTCAGGTTTTCTCGGACATTTTAGCAGTGTGCTCGCAAAACACCAAGTACGCAAGTATTGTGATTTCATTCCATACTGAGCCATTTGCCTTTGCTTGTTCTCATTGCTATTGACCTTGTTTTGAAAGCCGAGTTTCGAGTCTGTCTGTATTGTTGGCATTCGCTATTTGCCTTTCTGTTTTTGATCTTTTGCCTGCCCTCGTTATTGTGACTTGTGCCTGATGATTTAAATTATTTATTAAACAGTCTGGCGATTCATTACAGAATACTTTGCTGCAGCTGAGATAGATTGCCATAGCACTAATGTCACGTTATTGGAATATATCACCACCACCATCCGCCTGGGCAATCTCCTCCACAAGCAGCGCCACTGACCCTGCCTCTGTTACGAATTCCTGCTGGGGATGAAGGGGCCAGAACCCCTGCAGCTAGGAAGCACCAGAGTTTCCCCCGAGGAGAGACAGCATCGAGTTCATTGAAACCTATGCCACTGGGTCATGGACTGTTCGGAGAAACCATCCACCTCTAAGGTGAGAGAAGAATTCTGGTGTTCTTGTTTGACACTGAAGATGGTTTGGATCATGTGCAGGGGTCTGTCGTGGTTGCAGCGCCAGTGGACTCCAGGGTGGTCATCAACCTTATCGACCAGCGTCTCTCAGACGAGCTTGACCTCCCAACACCACCATGAGAAATCCCCCTGCAAGTGACGCCTGTCAATAACCAGCCCAATGGGGGGGCGGGGGCATCAGACCTGCCCACTCACCCTCCAGGTCGCACATCTCCACTTCGAGAGGACCACGTTCTATGTCATCTTATCCCCAACCAGCCATGTCATCCTGGGCTTCCCCTGGCTTCAGCATCATGACCCTGTCATGTCCTGGAAGGAGAGAGACTTGGTACACTGGTCTTCCTACTGCCACGAGCACTGCATTCGTTGGTTCCTGTCACGTCTCTGCCTCGCCATCTCCACTGAGAGCCCAGACACCCTGGTGAACACTACATGAAACCTCCAGTAAGAAGAAAGCCACCCAGTTACCCCCGCACTGCCCTTAAGTGCCATTAACCTGTTACCCAATGCCATTCCACTGAAATGCAAAGTATACCACCTTTCAAGGCCTTAGCCACAGGCTACAGCCGACCCTCCACGTCACCTGCCACTGCTGGCTTCTTTTTCGTAGAGAAGAAGGATGGAGGGCTTTGACCATGCATCGATTACCGGGGATTGAATGCACTGACTGTGCGCTACCCTTACCCTCTACCCCTGGTATCTGTGGCCCTAGAACAGTTACAGGAGGCTCGGATATTCACTAAACTTGACTTACGTAGTTTATATAATCTGATACAGATTAAAGAGGGAGATGAATGGAAGACTGCATTCCATACCACCAGGGGGCACTACGAGTACCAGTTCATGGCCTATGAACTTACTAATGCACCAGTCGTTTTCCAAGCCTTCATCAACGAAATTTTCAGAGATGTAACCAACTGGTATGTTATCACATGCATTGACAACATCCTCATTTATTCAGCCACATATGAGGAGCACGTTTGCCATGTTAGGGCTGTACTAATCTGATTACTACAGCACCAACTCTATGTCAAGGTGGAATAATGTGAATTTCATAAAGACTCGATCACGTTCCCAAGCTATGTCATTTCACAAAGAGGTGAAAGAGTACTCGTCCCATCCATTGGGACATCGAGGAAGAAATCCAACAGGCCCAGGCCAATGAACCACTACCACCAGCTTGTCTCCTGTCCAAGCTCTTCGTACCCACCACGCTTCACCCTCGAGTCATGTGATGGGTGCATGAAGTGCCTAGATCTGGCCACCCTGGTATTCAGCGCACCATGGAGCTGATTAGCAACCGGTTCTGGTGGCCCACACTGACCCAAGACATCGATAAGTATGTGGAATCCTGCGACACCTATGCCCAGTCACAAACCAGTCATCAGCTCCCCCTGGGCCTACTGGAACCCCTGCCCATTTCTTAATGACCCTGGTCGCACATGGCGGTCGACTTTGTGACTGACCTCCTTAGCTCTGGGGACTGGTGGTTATTGACAGGTTCTCATTTGTGCAGGTTGTGCCGCCTGGTGTCACTCAAGGGCCTGTCCACAGTTACTGTATGGAAACAGTCACAACATTGTTCCACCGTGTTCCGCACGTACGGTCTTCCAGAGGACATTATGTTAGATCGTGGGCCACAGTTCACGTCCAGAGTCTGGAGGGCCTTCTGCACCCACCTGTGTTCTGACGCCACCCATGAGGAACACTTCCAGATTTTCTTGAACATTTAAGCAGCGTGCTCGCAATGCCAAGATAAGAAGTATTGCGATTTCATTCTGTACCGAGCCGTTTTCCTTTGCTTGTTCTGACTGCTATTTTGTGTATTGACTTTGTTTTGTTTCCCGGTTTCTGAGTTAGTTTCACGTCTGTCTGTATTGTTTGCATTCGCTATTTGCCTTTCCGTTTTTGATCTTTTGCCGGCCCTCATTCTTGTGATTTGTGCCTGATGATTTGAATTATTTATTAAACACTCGCAAATGGATCCAGCTCAGTCTGTGTCTGGTGATTCATTACAGATACATTTACTTAATACATATTCTTTACTTGATTCTTCAATCACAAGTTCATTCTTGTAATTGACCAAAGCTGCTAAATCTAAATGAGAAATATCATTGGGATTAGTTATCACCTGTTTCTCAGCTCTTCCTGCTACAAGTGATACAGCATCATGACCTTTATGTTTATCCAAAATGCACAAAGAGCAAATACATCTTTGGTCAGTACGACAGTAGATCTCCAGCACTCCATCATGTTCAGAGCAGATCTTCTCTTGTAGATTTGCTGAGGCTTTGAGTAACTTGTGCTTTTTCAATCCAAGAACTTCATAGTGAGGTTTCAGATGAGTTTCACAAAAACAGGCCAGACACATCAGACAGGACTTAACGGCTTTGTGTTTTCTCCCGGTGCAGAAATCACACTCCACATCTCCAGGTCCAGTGTAACAGTGAGCAGGAGAAGCAGCTTGGACTTCAGTCTTCTTCTTCAGTTTCTCCACCACTTCAGCCAGCATGTTGTTTCTGCGTAGAACAGGCCTTGGAGTGAAAGTGTCTCTGCACTGAGGACAGCTGTAGATGCCCTTCTGATCCTCCTGATCCCAGCAGCCATTAATACACACCTTACAGAAACTGTGACCACAGGGGATAGTCACCGGATACTTCAGGAGATCCAGACACAATGGACAGCTGAACTCATCCATTGAAAGCTGATCTACTAAAATACTGGCTTCAGCCATTTTCCTAAACTCACAAACGAAGAGAGAAATCAGTTTAGTTTTCTCTGAAACCTGGTTTTCTCTCTCTCTCTCTCTCTCTCTCTCTCTCTGTGTGTGTATGTGTGTGTGTTTGTGTGTGTGTTTGTGTGTGTGTGTGTGTGTGTGTGAGTGAGAGACAGAGAGAGAGAAAGAGAGGGAGAGGAGGGTCATGAACACAGACAGGTTATGAACACTCCTCTGTTAACCATTTCATCTCTGTTCAGTACATAAATATAACCATGTAGCTGCTAAACTTATTAGGATTTATTTAATGAAATACAGAATTGGTCTCAATTTTCTGCTCTTCTTAGCCTACTGACTCCTCCAGCAGAACTTTCAGCCTGATTGATAAATTCCAATTATTGCATTATTAATTGTGTATGACATTGTAACTGTGTATGACATACTCCATCTACCTAAGTATGGCCATATGTTTCTTTAAGTAATCATTCTTATAAAGTTACTTAGATATTAATATTAAATTAACAAATATTATAACAAATTATTTTAGATCAGAAAACATCAAAATTACTCTATGAACCCCTAATCCAGCATATAGAGGCTGAGTGAATGTGGTGTGGACTATGTGAAGGAGCTCCAAACATACACTTTTTCCCATTTCCTTTTCCTGTTGATGTCTTTATATGACACATCACCGCTCCACTCCACCTCCCAGTAACAGCGTCCACACACACTCTCCTTACACAACACCTGTCTGTAGGAGTCAAATCTCTCTGGATGATCAGAGTACTGCTGCTCTCTCTCACTGACTCTCACCACTCTGTTCTTCTCAGACAGAATGAGGTTAGGATGTGTCGTGTTGGGATCCAGAGTCAGATAACAGAAATCTAAAATAAAAAAAAAAAGTTGAACATGAACATTTTGGTTTTGTAATAACAATGACTAGATTAAGACTACACAGATAGGAATATATGACAAATGTGACCTTGAGAGGACCTGCTGAAATGTTTTTTATTGAAAATTTAAATTTGGTAAGTTCTTGCTGTGTTGAGATTAGATGCTGCTCATAAATCAGGGTTATACACATAATTTTATATTCTATTGTACCCCTCTTAACCAACATGGATGGTGTTTCAACACCATGTATAACTTTTATACCAGAGGGTCACAGGGAACTTCCCTATCCTCAGATTAACTAAATGAGTTTACAGATATAACTGCTGCACTAAAAAAATCAGACTTGTGCTGGCCATCTCGAAAACATGGACAGGACTTCAGATTAGCTGTATCCTATCACCGCAATCTAAATTTAGTTCTGCTCTACAGCGATCTAAAATAAGGATGTGCCTCTGTCTGTGGTACATGGGGCTCATTTGCAGAATAATGAACTATTTTTAAATATCCTGCAACTATAACAGGCCTAAGACAGGCTGATACGGTTTTTAGCAGTTTTACTGCTGAGTTGCTAGCATTCCCACAGATTTTTAATACATACTAATAAACTTGCAACCTGTTTCAGTTCACCATGAACGTGTTTACAGCAATGTGAATAATGAGGGCTACCTGGCCTCATATATATTGATCCAGGCCTTTGCTCATCATTCCATCCTGCTTATGGTTTACATTCTACCTGTTATGATGTTCAGTTCCTCATTACCCCAGAGACCTCACCTTGTCATTCCACATCCACAACATACTCAGGAAAGCATGAAGCCTTCTACCTCAAGCAACCGAATCTCAGGGAGTTCAAGTTTACTACTCACACTTAAAGAATATTCTATACCTGTACCATTGAGAGCTTGCTGATGGGTAAAATGGATATCTCATACTGCAACACTTCTATTCAGGAATCCAACACCCGGCAGAGGGTGGTACATTCAGAAGAAACCACCACAACATCAATACTTCCTTCCCTGAAGACAGTCAGTGCAGGTTGAGGGCCTAGATATGATTAATCATACTTCCTACCACATGTTGCTGAGATCTGATAAAAAATTTATTTTAAAACACACTAAGAAATACTAGGAACTAGGAAATAATGACTATTAATAATATATTATATTAATATATATATATATATATAAATAATAATGACTATTATTTCAGGCATTCATGCTGTAAATCAGTGGTTTATTCATGATGCATCATTTATTGAAAAGATGCATGCAGGACATCCTCTTCACCACCAGGTGTCACTTGCGTATGCTGTGAGTAAAGCTTTTAAATTTAAAGTGCATTTTTACTGAATCTGACCCTTCAACAAATCCTTGCCTTGGGCTTCTAGTCTCAGTGTCTAGTTTTCAGAATGTTTAAGGAACCAACTTTACTAATATGACTGACTGATGCACTGGAAAGTCATTTAAGGTCATACTATATCAATATAATTTCAGTGTGGAGAAAAAAGAATACACACTCTACCTAAAAAGTTACTGGAATGTCTTGTAGAGAAAACAACAGACGATATGATAGTAATATTAAAAATGTTGATCAGAGTACTGCTGCTCTCTCTCACTGCCTCTCAGCACTCTGTTCTTCTCAGACAGAATGAGGTTAGGATGTGTCGTGTTGGGATCCAGAGTCAGATAACAGAAATCTAAAATAAAAGCCGAAAAAATGTAATTTCAACAAGAACCAGATTGTGTGTCAATGTTTTTTTGAGGTAAAGATCAAATCTACCTACAAGGATAGGAAGCTGACAGAATAAAATCTGACCAGAATACTATGATCACAGAGGATAAATTTAACTCCTAATTAATCAGAACACATACAATGTAATAAACTTTTACAGAATCCTTTATTTGTTCCTAGACAGGAACGCCACACACCCCTCACACACACTCTTCACACTTCTGCCATCCGGAAAGAGGTACCGAAGCATTCAGACCTGCACAACCAGAACAGCTTCTTCCCTCAGGCAATCAGGTATCTCAACAGAGAACTGAACTGAGTTGGACACGGACACACACACACACACACACACACAACAGAGAACTGAACTGAGTTGGACACGGACACACACACACACACACACACACAACAGAGAACTGAACTGAGTTGGACACGGACACACACACACACACACACACAACAGAGAACTGAACTGAGTTGGACACGGACACACACACACACACAACAGAGAACTGAACTGTGCTGGACACGGTGTCACACACACACACGCACACACACACACAACAGAGAACTGAACTGTGCTGGACACGGTGTCACACACACACGCACACACACACACAACAGAGAACTGAACTGTGCTGGACACATACACACACGCACAACAGAGAACTGAACTGAGTTGGACACGGACACACACACACACACACAACAGAGAACTGAACTGAGTTGGACACGGACACACACACACACACACAACAGAGAACTGAACTGAGTTGGACACGGACACACACACACACACACAACAGAGAACTGAACTGAGTTGGACACGGACACACACACACACACACAACAGAGAACTGAACTGAGTTGGACACGGACACACACACACACACACACACACACACACACAACAGAGAACTGAACTGAGTTGGACACGGACACACACACACACACACAACAGAGAACTGAACTGAGTTGGACACGGACACACACACACACACAACAGAGAACTGAACTGAGTTGGACACGGACACACACACACACACACAACAGAGAACTGAACTGAGTTGGACACGGACACACACACACACACACAACAGAGAACTGAACTGAGTTGGACACGGACACACACACACACACACAACAGAGAACTGAACTGAGTTGGACACGGACACACACACACACACACACACACACACACAACAGAGAACTGAACTGAGTTGGACACGGACACACACACACACACACACACACACACACACACAACAGAGAACTGAACTGAGCTGGATCTTGTTTACATGTACACATCACTTTAAATAATTGTATCTGTTCACTTTACATATTTAAATACACGTCACTTTAAAAAATTATATCTGGTGCAACAAAAAAACTTCTGCTGCTATTGTTCGCTGTCAAGCACTGTCTTTTTGCACATAATCATAGATAGATAGATAGATAGATAGATAGATAGATAGATAGATAGATAGATAGATAGATAGATAGATAGATAGATAGATAGATAGATAGATAGATAGATAGATAGATAGATACATTATTCATCCCAAAGGGAAAGTCCACATTTTTCCATGTCACCTGTAATTTGTTTTTGTTCTGTGTAGCAGCTCTGGCCTAGGAGGAACGTTGTTTCATTTCACTGTGTACTGCATAAGCTATATATGGTTTGAAATAGCAATAAAGCTTCTTTGACATGATTTTGACGATGCTTGATTTGCTCAAAGGCTGTCTGAGCTAGTACATACCTTAGAGGTTTTTTGGGCTTGCCTTTTACCAGGGAGGTTAATGGAGCTGCAAACATACTGTAATTCTGGATGAAACATCGAGAAAAGTTGGCGAATTCCGAGAATTGTTGGAGATCTTTGACACTGCTAGGTGTGAGCCAGTCCATGACAGCCAGAACTTTACCATTTCTATTCCCTGCTGACTGATGATGTAACAACAGGAAATAAATGGTGGCATACTTGAGACACATGTCTTCCTAGTGTCTTGGAACCAACTGGTGTGTGATGTACCCATGTGCTATGATTTGGTCATCAACAGTGGTGACACGCAAAGGCGCTATGCAAGGTATAATGTTCTGACATGGAGACAGCTGCTGAGGTCTATCTATCTATCTATCTATCTATCTATCTATCTATCTATCTATCTATCTATCTATCTATCTATCTATCTATCTATCTATCTATCTATCTATCTATCTATCTATCTATCTATCTATCTATCTATCTATCTATCTATCTATCTATCTATCCATCCATCCTCATTAATTCACCAATAAACTGTTTGACAGTGATGCTGGTTGTGTCAGACTTTGGTCAGTTAAAATGAGGAGTTAACTGGTGTACAGAAGCTAAAGCCGACAGAGAGCAAATGACATGAAAAACACACTTTAGACTCACTTGCCGCACTTGCTGTGACACAGGGTGTACAGTTCTTTCTCACGATTCAAAATTAAACATTCTAACAAAAATTATACTCATGTTAAATGTGGATGAAAAAAGTAAAAGAGAGTTTATTGCAAAAAACCTGCAATCAACCCAAGATCATTTATGGAATTTGGCAAATGCCCATATCAAGAGCAACTTACATTTTTAGCTCAATTTATACAAATGAGCAAGTGAGGGTTAAGGGCCTTGGCAAGGGCCAAGTGGTGGCAACGTGAGAATCCCTTCCCACAATAACAAGATTTAAACTGTGTAAAATATTTAGCCCAGTTCCTCTGTAAGACACAGTTATAACTTTTTTGTCATTTAAAATACTTTATATATGTATAGGGGAGATTGAGTGCTTGGACTCATCTCACACGTAGGGATGTAAATAAGTGGGACTTTGTTTCCTGTTGTGTTTCAGTCATGGCTGATGTCCCCTCCACAGAACATTGGTGGATTGCTCAGGGCGAGTCCTGACTCCTATACTGGCCCCTGGTTACAGAAATACTGACCCCAAAACATATGACTGAAACTCCTTTGTTTGAACCATGTGCTGTTTCCTCTCTCTCTCTCTCTCTCTCTCTCTGTTTCATATCATATTTGTGTCAGGATTTTATAAAGTTAAATATATCAGTAAATCAAAGCTGCTTCTGTTATTTTAGTCGGTCAGATGAAGACAAGAAGATTTGAAGAAAATCCCACAGAAGCTTCTTTATTGGGAGTTAATCAGAATCATTTCACTGATGCAGCTGATGATAATTACTTTCGTACAACTGAATGTGATTGGTTTATTCTGAACACAGACACACCCACAATTATAAAGCTGTAAATACTTATACAACCAGGATATTGTAACATTTTTGTTTTTATTTAAAAAAAGTTTCTTCTCTATATAGTCTCTCTTTAATCTCTCTATAGTGTGTAATCTGGTTGAAATTAAACATTTTTATTTAAGATCATTTGTGATACAATTTGTGACCACAAAACTCTAGAAAAATGTTATTCTGGATCACACAACCTTAGTTTTGATTGATAACCAACCCAGAAGCCCAGTCCAAACCCAGCATGTAGAGGCTGAGTGAATGTGGTGTGGACTCTCTGGAGGAGCTTCATGGTGTCAGAGACGCTGTAGAAGGACAGAGTTCCTGCACTGTGATCCACATAAACTCCTATTCTGGAGGGTGATGGAACTCTGAGACCAGTCTTAATATTGTTGTGATAGAAAGAGAGAGAAGAAGAAGAACATCGCAGACTCCAGGACTGATTGTTGCATCCAAACCCACACTCATAACTCAGTCCTTTCCTGCTGATGTCTTTATATGAGACTGATATGGATACAACACCACGACTCCACTCCACCTCCCAGTAACAGCGTCCACACACACTCTCCTTACACAACACCTGAATGTAGGAGTCAAATCTCTCTGGATGATCAGAGTACTGCTGCTCTCTCTCTCTGTATCTCACCACTCTGTTCTTCTCAGACAGAATGAGTTTACAATGTGTCGTGTTGGGATCCAGAGTCAGATAACAGAAATCTAAAATAAAAGAGAAAAACAAACTGAACAATAAGAACATGTTGGGTTTAATTCACAGAATACTCTATATTCATGTGAAGAGTGTGTGTGTGTGTGTGTGTGTGTGTGTGTGTGTGTTTGTGTGTATGTGTGTGTGTTTTAGACATACATTTCAGAAACTCTTCTCTGCTCTGTGGCTCTGGTGGTGAAATGATCTGAACTGCTGCAGCTGTGGAGAGAAAAATGGAAATGAAGACAAAAAGCATCATCAGGTTGTGTAAAAGATGGAAACAGTTGAAAGTGATACAGTCAGTTTATTCATTTGAAATCAGTATTTTACTTCAAAGTGTCAGGTGAGCAAACTGGCTGCAGAAAAGTAAGCAGGAGCATGGCTAAGAAATAACACTTCACAGAGCGAGTAAAGACGTCCATCATTGTGTTTCTCCAGCAGGAGCAGCTCCTCTTACCATGTGGAGGGATTTTGTTGAATTCCTCCTCACAGAATTCCTCCAGTCTCTTCTTCAGATCTGAGAGAGAATTCCTCACTCCATCAAATGACAGATGTTGAGGGACAGTGATGCTGGACGTGTCACAATTTGGTCTTTCAAATGGAGGAGACTGACATCCAGAAGCTAAAGCCTACAGAGAAAAATGAAATGAAAGACACACTTGTGATGTCAGACAGGGACATTTATTGCTGCTTTAATGAGAGGTGTTTTAGAGAGTGTGTGAGGAACAACTGGCTCTGTAGATCAGACAGTGAGTGTTACCTGGAGGAAATGGATGTGATCGTGTGTGTGTGAAAGCTGCTCCAGCTCAGTGACTCTCCTCTGAAGATCAGCAATGTCCTGCTCCAGTTGCTCCAGGAGTCGTTCTGCTGGACTCAGTTCAGCCTTCTCCTGAGCTCTGATCAGCTCCGTCACCTCCGAGCGCTTTTTCTCCATGGAGCTGATCATCTCAGTAAAGATCCTCTCATTGTCATCTACTGCTGTCTGTGCACTGAGCTGTTAGGACACACACACACACACACACACACACACACACACATACACACACATACACACACATACACACACATACACACACACACAGAAGATTTAAATCTCATCTATCATTCCCTCTCTTACTGGGACTCTAAATGACTGGTTGTCCATGTTGTGTGTGTTTCTAGGAGCAGCTCTGTCTCTGCTCACTGCTCACCTTTATAGTGTTCACAGTCTGTTTCAGCTCCTGCACCTTCTTCTGCTTCTCCTGGATTCTCTGCTGGAATTTCATCTGCTCCTCCTTTAACTCACTCTGAGGACAAATCAGTTATATCCATAAGGTTATACAGTGGATATAAAAAGTCTACACCCCTGTTAAAATGGCAGGTTTTTGTTGTGTAAGAAAATGAAACCAAGACAAATCCTGTCAGAGTCTTTTCCAACTTTTTTTTGTGAAATTGCAACCAATATTTTAAAGTGGAAACAAATTTTAAATCATTTTAGTGAAAATAAATGAAAAATAAAAAACCTGGTTACATAATTGTGCACTCCATTTTATAATTAGGAATGTGTCAGTGTTCAGAATCAACCAATCCCATTCAAACTCATGTTAAATACTAATTAGTATAAACATTCTATAAATTAAATTCACTGATTAAACACAAAGTACAGCTGTTCCTGTGGGATTTTTCTGATATCTTCTTGGTAACATCTGACTGGAAAAGCCACAAAGATCTTACAAAGCAGTACAGGATCTCATTGTAGAAAAATATCAATTAGGAGAGAGTTACAAAAAACATACAGGACATTGAATATATCATGGAACACTGTAAAGACAATAATTAACAACTTAATTTTGATGAAACCTTAAAAATGATGAGAAGACCTGCAGAAAACTGGACAGGGAGGTTGCCAAGTCTGGCTAAAGTTTGCAAAAAAATCCATCCAATCTCCCAAAACCATGTGGAATAATGTTTTGTGGTCTAACGAAAACAAGTTCAAAGTTTTGGCTATAAAAACACAGCAGATCATTAAAAGAACACCATCCCCACAGTGAAGCATGGAGGTGGCAGCATCATGTTTTCAGGCTGCTTTACTTCAGCTGGAACTGGGGCTTTAATCAGGGTGGAGGGAATAATGAATAGCTCCAGATACCAGTCAGTTGTGGTACAAAACCTTAAGGCTTCTGCTAAAACACTTAAGATGAAGAGGAATTTCACCTTCCAGTATGACAATGAGCCATGAATGGCTTCATTAAAACATGATCAATGTTTTGTAAAGGTTCAGAATCTAAAAAAAAAATGTCCAGATTTAAATCGAAAATCTGTGGGGTGACCTGAGGGCTGTGCACAAGAGAAGCAAAACCAATCTGACAGGGGTAACATGCTTTTGGAGGGAACAATGGCAAAATATTGATGTCAAAATATGCCAAAGTGTTTGACTTTTACCCAGAAAAAAAGAATCAATCCATGAATGTGTTAAAAAAAATCTAAAGGCACTTCAACTGTATAATAGGTTAGAGGTATACACACTTATGTACCAGTTTGTTGTATTTTCTTCCCCTAAAATGATTCTTATTGTTTTTCACTTTAATACATACTTTGCAAATTCACAATAAAAGTGGACAACTTTCTGTCAGGAAAAACAAGCCATTTTATCAGGGGACAAGTAAAGAGTTCAAGTTCACTCCTGTAAAATGGGTGTTGGCCGAGTGAACGTTCACTCATCTGATCTGATTATGATGAACACATAGTAAAAGATACGTTTACTTAATACATTTACTTTACTTAACTCTTCAATCACAAGTTCAATCTTGTAACTGACCAAAGCTGCTAAATCTAAATGAGAAATATCATTGGGATGAGTTCTCACCTGTTTCTCAGCTCTTCCTGCTACAACTGATACAGCGTCATGGCCTTTATGTTTATCCAAAATGCACAAAGGGCAAATACATCTCTGATCAGTACGACAGTAGATCTTCAACACTTCATCATGTTCAGAGCAGATCTTCTCTTGTAGATTTGCTGAGGCTTCAATTAATGTGTGTTTTTTTAAAGCTGGACGTTCAAGATGAGGTTTAAGATGAATGTCACAGTAAGAAGCTACACACATCAGACAGGACTTGACAGCTTTGTGTTTTCTCCCGGTGCAGAAATCACACTCCACATCTCCAGGTCCAGTGTAACAGTGAGCAGGAGAAGCAGCTTGGACTTCAGTCTTCTTCAGTTTCTCCACCACTTCAGCCAGCATGTTGTTTCTGCGTAGAACAGGCCTTGGAGTGAAAGTGTCTCTGCACTGAGGACAGCTGTAGACTCCCTTCTGATCCTCCTGATCCCAGCAGCCATTAATACACACCTTACAGAAACTGTGACCACAGGGGATAGTCACCGGATCCTTCAGGAGATCCAGACACACTGGACAGATGAACTGATCAACTGAAAGCTGATCTACTGAAATACAGGCCTCAGCCATTTTCCTGAATGGAAACTGAACAGATTTGTTTTCTCTAAAATGAGGTGCTACTTCCTCATTTTAGGGGGCAAAGTCAGAGAGGTATTAAATCCTCTGTTAATCATTTACCTGCACAATTGCACTCCCATGCTCTATGTCACTTTATTACTGATCATACACACCTGTTCACAGTCTCACTGCAATTATAGCCACAGCACAAAAGCACTCTATTTCACCTAGTTTGTTGCGAAGAATAGGCTCAGTGTTAATCTTTGTTCCTTCTAATAGTTCAGATAATAAAAATGCTCTCAAAAGTCACATCACCTTAGAAATATTGCCAAGTTTAGGAACATCTATCTGTAGCTGATGCAGAAAGGATTGTTCATGCATTCATGACCTCCAGACTGGACTATTGTAATGCATTACTAGGTGGTTGTCCTGCATCTTGTATAAACAAGCTACAGTTAGTTCAGAATACAGCTGCCAGAGTTCTTACCACATCAAGAAAATACGATCATATAACCCCAATATTATCATCCCTGCACTGGCTAACTGTTAAGTTTAGAATTGATTACAAACTATCACTACTTACATACAAGGCTATCTAATCAGTCTTCTGACACACTACAATCCACCACGGTCTATCTGGACTTCTGATAGTTCCCAGAATATTAAAGTCTACAAAAGGGGACAGAGTGTTTTCGTATTTAGCTCCTAAACTTTGGAATAGTCTTCCTGACAGTGTTCAGGGCTCAGACACAGTCTCCCTGTTTAAAGGTAGATTAAAGACATACACTATATTGCCAAAAGTATTCGCTCACCCATCCAAATAATCAGAATCAGGTGTTCCAATCACTTCCATGGCCACAGGTGTATAAAATCAAGCACCTAGGCATGCAGACTGTTTTTACAAACATTTGTGAAAGAATGGGTCGCTCTCAGGAGCTCAGTGAATTCCAGCGTGGAACTGTGATAGGATGCCACCTGTGCAACAAATCCAGTCGTGAAATTTCCTCGCTCCTAAATATTCCACAGTCAACTGTCAGCTGTATTATAAGAACGTGGAAGTGTTTGGGAACGACAGCAACTCAGCCACCAAGTGGTAGGCCACGTAAACTGACAGAGCGGGGTCAGCGGATGCTGAGGCGCATAGTGCGAAGAGGTCGCCAACTTTCTGCAGAGTCAATCGCTACAGACCTCCAAACTTCATGTGGCCTTCAGATTAGCTCAAGAACAGTGCGCAGAGAGCTTCATGGAATGGGTTTCCATGGCCGAGCAGCTGCATCCAAGCCATACATCACCAAGTGCAATGCAAAGCATCGGATGCAGTGGTGTAAAGCACGCCGCCACTGGACTCTAGAGCAGTGGAGACGCGTTCTCTGGAGTGACGAATCGCGCTTCTCCATCTGGCAATCTGATGGACGAGTCTGGGTTTGGCGGTTGCCAGGAGAACGGTACTTGTCTGACTGCATTGTGCCAAGTGTAAAGTTTGGTGGAGGGGGGATTATGGTGTGGGGTTGTTTTTCAGGAGGTGGGCTTGGCCCCTTAGTTCCAGTGAAAGGAACTCTGAATGCTTCAGCATACCAAGACATTTTGGACAATTCCATGCTCCCAACTTTGTGGGAACAGTTTGGAGCTGGCCCCTTCCTCTTCCAACATGACTGTGCACCAGTGACCAAAGCAAGGTCCATAAAGACATGGATGACAGAGTCTGGTGTGGATGAACTTGACTGGCCTGCACAGAGTCCTGACCTCAACCCGATAGAACACCTTTGGGATGAATTAGAGTGGAGACTGAGAGCCAGGCCTTCTCGTCCAACATCAGTGTGTGACCTCACAAATGTGCTTCTGGAAGAATGGTCAAAAATTCCCATAAACACACTCCTAAACCTTGTGGACAGCCTTCCCAGAAGAGTTGAAGCTGTTATAGCTGCAAAGGGTGGACCGACGTCATATTGAACCCTATGGATTAGGAACGGGATGTCACTTAAGTTCATATGCGAGTCAAGGCAGGTGAGCGAATACTTTTGGCAATATAGTGTATCTCTTTAGCTTGGCATATACATAATTCATCCCATAACCTTGTACTCCAGTACATCTGATCAAATGCACATTATCACCTAGTGCTGCTAATATTATGACCGGCAGCTACATTAATTTCTTTCCTCCTGTTCCTTTTTCTACCCATCCTGAGGCATCTGGAGAATGTGTCAGCTCCAACAGACAGAGACTAACTCTGCAAGTATCCTGAGGCATCCAGAGTTGGATCAACTTCAGCTGGATTCTGCTTTGTGAGGATTTGGGTATATTAATGCAATGTTGCCAGCCCTATGTGGACTTCGAGGATGACAACAACCTCCTAATTAATTAATACACACATTAACATTATATATATGCTGTACCTGCATCACACTGTAGACTATACATAACTGCAGAAAGGACAGTGTTCATATCACACTCTTGTGTTTAGAATAATTTATAATCACACTCTCCAGTGTTTATATTAATTTAAAATCACACTCCAGTGTTTATAATCATTTATAATCACACACTGGTGTCACCCAAATGAGGATTGGTTCCCTTTTGAGTCTGGTTTCTCTCAAGGTTTCTTCCTCATACATTCTAAGGGAGTTTTTCCTTCCCACAGTCACCACAGACTTGCTCATTAGGGATGATTTTGTCTAACATCTAGGATTTTACATTGTTTTTTGTTTCCTATGTTCTGTAAAGCTGCTTTGAGACAATGTTCATTGTTAAAAGTGCTATACAAATAAAATTGAATTGAAAATTCCATGACTAGCGGCAAGAGAATAGCGGATTGACCTTTCTATTTGCCTTGACCACTTTCTGTGTAACCAGCCACTGCCCCATGTCTTGAGACCCATGCCAGAATCCCACTCAGCTGCTGAGCCCATCAAAAACTGAGCCAGATCGGTGGCGCAGACAGCACGGCTGTTTTTACTATAGCCAAGCAGATCATCTTTTCGGCCATGCCCTATGCATGCTACAGTAAGTGCAACGCGATTACCAATGGGAGCCCCAGCCCAGGCTCACAAACTGAACACAGTCTCCAGTCAAACCAAATCTCTTTCCCAGCATGCGTTCATGTTACTAATTGTGATACAGATGCAGATTCTCTTTCAACAGCACTGATAAATGCAGTCCTTCTGCCACAGCCTCTACACATTCAAGCTACAGATGGGGGACCCATCGGAGGTGGCACTGTGACACAACACACTCAACCCAACCACCTGTGGGTTGGTGCACTCCACTGTAAAGACAAAGAACTGCTGGGTACCATCTCTGCTAAGTATCCCATGATTCTTGGCATCTTGTGGATGGAGTGACACATCCTGTAACTGTAACCTGTAGCTCCACTGGACCCAGTAGTGCCTAGGCATGTGGACCTGTAAGCCTGGAGGTTTCCAGAAAGGCAAGAGCTTGTGGCCTCTCCCTGTACCACCCCTGCATTATATATTTACATTATATAATATATAGTATATATAATATATAATAATAATAATATAATAATATTATATTATATAATATAATATAATATATTATATAATATAATAATATATAGACTGCATTATATATTTACATTCAGGTACCATGCCCTCCTTGTGGTTGAGTTTACCCCATGCTGTCAGCTGAGCATTAATTATAGGGGCCTAAAACAGTGCACAGTGAATTATCCTTATCCTCTGCCCTTCATTCTAGTAGCCTTAGAGCAATTTCGTCTGTATGCTTCTCAACCAAACTTGACCTATGCAGTGATTACTAGGATAACTGAGAGTGCATATGGTAAATGATGAGCTGAGGGACATGCTGGGGAGGTTTTCGGTGACATACATCTCGGTTTATTTCTCTTCCTCTAAAGCCCACATTCGCCACATCTATCTTGAGTATCTCAGAGACTGGACTAAAATGGTCAGTTACCATACCAGTATTTATAGTGCTGGGAATTCCTTTTTCTATTGACAGAACAGACTGTTCTGGTCCATTGTTCACCTAAGTCATGTCTGTATTTTAACTTAAATACTGCATTAGCTGAATAATAGAAAGTCATGATGTTCAGACTGTAATGTCTTAGTGCTTTAACAGTTTATATTTTATTTAGATCAATCTTTAGGCTTATTTAATTTAAGTATTTTTACATATTGGGTATGGAATAATATTCAGAAGGGTCCTATATGTCAGGGGTTTTCAGAATCAGAGACAGTGGGCCTCCTTTGTGACACAACATACATTTGTTAGCCGACTTTTATCAACTGTGTTAACATTAAAAAGTAAAAAATAGGCTATTATCTGAATAATAAGATTGTTGTGTTTTCTGACCTTTTTTATTATTGCTGTCCCACCAGGCACCAGAATGATGGCAATAGTTTTAAATCATGTTAGAAATATGTAGTTACTCAAGGATGTCAGTGAAGATATAAGCCAGCTGGTTTGCACAGCACTTCAGCACTTTATTCTTCTGTGGTCTGATATTTTCTTTTGCAAAACTTTGTTATATTTAAAAAAAAAAAAAATCCAAATTGGATTCATAAGGATCTGTCTGCCAGCCAATCATCATCCAGGCTGAATATGGGATGAACACAATATAGGCAACTTTACCTAATCTACTCTATGATTTAAAGTATTTGAAATATTGTTATATGCTTTACAGTGAAATTTCAGGGTTTAGAAACAACTTCAGACACAAGCAGAAAAATCAAATGAATGGAAAAGTTGATCTTTTATTTTTCTACAATGTGATCCTAACAGGTTTAAAATGTTGTAAGGATGCGCTGGACACAGATGAAGTAGAATCCATTTTGCAGATCTTTATTAATATCCAAAACAGCAGGCAAGAATCACTATCGTTAAGGACTAGCAAAAGGGTCAAAAACCCTCAAACACACTCGGCAAACTGAAACCAAACCACAAAACCAGGAATAGTAAATAACTAGAACAGGCAAAGATCATACACATAGTAGACAACAAGAACAATAAAGCAAGGCTCGGTACGTAATCCAACAGAGCTGTTTAAATACCCGAGTAAGACCAGAAATGAGTTCGAGAATGTCAATACTCGGGTGATGCCGCCCTCTGGTGTTCTGGTTCCGCATACGCCGTTAGTTGTACTGCACTGGCTTTATTACTGGCATGGGAAAATATATCATTTGTAGCATACATTGCTCTTTGATTACCTATTTACATATCCCAGCTCTCACAACCAAATGGTGATCACATCAGATTGTCACACCTTCAAGGCCTGACCACTCAATGCCTTTAAGACTGCAGCATTTGTGCCTTTTCACTGGACTTGATGACTACAGTACAACTGCAGTGTGGTCTGATCAATAAAGGATTCCTGCTGAACACTCCCCTGGTCTGCTTCTGTGAATTCACAACGCTGGTTATTAATGATTTAATGAAAGGTTGCTTTATACAAAAAAAACAAACAAACAGATAAAACCTTTGATAGATGGATGGATGGATGGATGGATGGATGGATGGATGTCCGTAACCCGGAAGTAACTAGAATTCAGGCAATGTGTCCAGTCATGCAGCATGCCAGATGGAGGATGACATCTGGGTCTGTTACCACACACTTAGCTCTGTTACATGCACAACAAGTGAAATTACGCCCATGCATTGAGCTGTGTGAAACGACTGTCAAAAATACATCACCAAGGTCACAGGCATTACTATCCAAGGGAAGATGAATTTTTTTTTTGTTCAAGGGTTAGTTATCACTAATAACAGGGAGGGGTAATATTACAGAGATAGTTTAGCTATAGTGGTTAAGATTAGCTCTCAGGGATCATAGTACTTTTTGTGGAAAATATTATATTCATTGTGATTACAAGCAATATAATAGGGTATTGAACTGTATTCCAAAGGCCTTTGTACTGTTGGTCAGTAATACAGTGCACAATGTAACAGAAGCTCTTCATTTACCTTCTTTAATAATAAATGGGCAAGATTTTATTAGGTGTAGCCTGCCAAATAAATGATTAAATTACATATAAATAAATACACTTCCAAATCAAGCTAGTCAAAATAACGTGACTCACCTTTTTCCCAAGAGCTCCATTTTTAAATTAAAAACCATGTATCTCTCCTTTCCCATACCCCCCAAGGCCAAGGAAGTACACTTTAAAATTTTTAATGATATCTATTCATCAGTTTCTTAGATATAGATTTAATATTGATCAGAATAATTGTACCTTTTGTGATGTTGATATTGAAACAACAACTGTACATTTATTCTTTGTTCATTCAGTAGAGCCTTTTGGTCTGATACATTCAAGTGGCTTAAAGTTTCAATCAATCTGTCTTCTCAAGTATCTAAAAATGATATAATTTTTGGTTTATTAATGGAAGATGTACATACTCAATGTGTACTGAATATTATTTTATTTTGGGCAAATTATATATTCATAAATGTAAGTGCCTTAAAACAAAGCCATTGTTTCCTGTTTTTAAAAAGGAATTTTGGATGTACTGTAAATCTGTAAGATTGTTAAAATGTAAAACTGGAAGAAGACTGTTTAGTTTATTGCAGAAATTTAAACTATTAGAAGACCCAACTGTGTAATTATTTTGATTAATAGTTTATTTTCATTCTGATTGCTGATCTGTTTTTTAGGATCTTCTTATGATGTTGTATTGCCTTATTGTATTTGGTTCTTTGCAAAAATAAAAAAAAATAAAAAGATTAGCTCTCAGGGCAGGGCACAAGTGACGTATTTTTAACAGTTTTTTCACACTGCTCTTTGTGGTTTTAATTTTGCATGTTGTGCATGTAACAGAGGTGTTGTGAAAACAAGCACTGTGTATATAAACTGTCATAGTCGTACATTTTGGAATCCAACTCTGACAAAACACAGAATTACATACTATTATTTTAAATTACACACAAGTACATTAAAATTACACACAAATGTTTTGAATTATGTATGATTATTTTTGACAGTGATTTCATTCCATAGACCACTGCTGTTTTTCCCTGAGGTATCGAGGACCTGGAGGATCCTTATTTGGCACATCTTTTTTCCCCAGCCTCCTCTAATTATTCAGCCATTGTGGGGCTTGAGAATTATAGCTATGCAGTCATGCCCAGAGTTAAAGAAATGCTTGCGGGCTATCTCTCCCCTATATCACCAGCAGGGAGAAAGCCGGCACTCCTTTCTAAGCCGCATAGAGTCACTTCAGCCCTTGTGGGGAATGCCTACACAGCAGCAGGCTAAGCTGGTGCGTCCCTGCACACCATGGTGGTTTTGTAGGCCTTCCAGGCTGACCTGCTGAAAGAGCTTGACTGTGGAGATTTATTCAAACCTAAGACAGCCTCTGAGCTACATCGAGCCACATATCTCACGCTCCATGCCATGAAGCAGAGGGCCCGTGCATTAGTGTGCCCAGGCCCGTCAGGAGAGACCTGTCAAAACCAGGCGAGGTCTGTCATCTTTGCCAGGCAGGCCAAGAAGGAATCCTGACGCCCGAGGGCTAGGGTTCCTAGGAGCATCCTCCTTAGGGTGGTTTCTCCTACCTCCTGTCCCACTGCCTCTGGCATTTTGGGGGTCAGTAGGGTCCACCCTTGCTCCCTTTTCTTTCATGAATCTATCCCCCAGGTCTATGCCTGCCAGCTCGCTGTTTCAGGGTGCCGGGCAGTTCAGCACGAGGTTGACACCTCTTTCGGGCAACCTGGTAGCATGGAAACTTCTGCTAGGTGTCTCTCAGTGGGTCCTTGATACCGTAGATAAAGGGTACAGGATCCAGTTTGCCACCCGTCCCCCTTCATTTCAGGGAGTGTTGCCCACAGTCTTTGGCAAACACCAAACCATGTTCCTCCAAGAGGAACTTCTCTCTCTCCTGAGGAAAGGGGCCATAAAATATGCTCCCCTATCAGATTGAGATTCAGGCTTTTACAGCCGGAATTTTGTCGTTACCAAGAGAGATGGGGGCCTGTGTCCAATTTTGGACCTGTGGGCTCTGAACTGTGCACTGAAATGTTGAAGTTCAAGATGAAAACTCAAACTTATTGCGTTGCAAAAAATCAGGTGGGGGACTGGTTTGTGATGATAGACCTCAAAGATGCCTATTTTCATGTAGGTATTCTGCCAGAACACAGGAAGTTCCGCAGGTTTGCTTTCAGGGGCAATGCATACCAGTATTGTGTTCTTCCTTTCAGTCTAGCACTGTCACCACACACATTTACGAAGTGCATGGATGCTGCCCTGGCCAACGTTATCTCTGGTTTCTGACCTTGGGTCCCACACTAGGGGTGCATCATTGTTGCAAGATTCTTCTCACATTCTGGCTGGGGAGTGGTCTTGGACGGCTGCCCCACCCATGGTCTCTGGGAGGGCTCTCAACTCTCATGGCACATAAATTGCCTAGAGATGAGGGCCATATTTCTAGCATTGAAAGACTTTCTCCTATACCTCAGGGGCTACCATGTGTTGGTGCGCACAGACAGCACCGCAGTAGTTTCTCATATTAATCATCAGGGCGGACTGCATTCATGATCTCTGTTCAGGTTGGCGCAGCAGATTCTGCTCTGGGCAGAGACCAGGTTTCTTTTGCTGAGAGTGATTTTCTTCCCAGGGCACATAAATTGGGATGCAGACTTCCTGTCGAGGCCCAGGGAGTGAGGTCTCCATCCACAGGTGGTGGAGAGCATCTGGCAGATTTTTGGCCATGCGGAAGTGGATCTGTTTGCCTCAAAGGAGTTTACCCACTGTCCACTGTGGTATTCCCTCTCTCATCCAGCCCCTCTGGGCCTGGATGCTCTTGTACAGATATGGCCAAGACTACACCTGTACGCCATTACCCTATTAGCTCTGCTCCCAGAAGTCTTAGCCAGAGTGGGCCATGAACAGGTCAACCTTCTTTTAGTGGCTCCTTGCTGGCCCACTTGAGTTTGGTTTGTGGACCTTATCTCCCTCCTAGACGGCGCTTCTTGGGAGATTCCTGTCAGGAAAGATCTCCTCTCTCATGTGCAGTAATCTTACACCCCCACCCCATGATGTGGAAGCTCTGGGTCTGGCCCCTGAGGGGAACCAGTTCCTAGAAGCAGGCCTTTCTTCGGAGGTAGTGGAGACTGTTGAATGCTAGGGCTTCCTCCACTAGAAAGCTGTATGCTCTGAAGTGGAGGCGTTTTCACTTCTGGTGTGTTCAACATGGAACCAGTTCACTGCTCGGTCGGTACACTGCTGGAGTTCTTGCAGTCTCGCCTTTTTAGGAGTCTGTCCCTCTCTACTTTAAAAGTTTACATGGCTGCCATTGCTGTGAACCACAAACTTGTCCTCGGGGCCTCCTTGGGTAGGCACCCTCTGGTCTCTTGTTAAGCCCATGGAGTCAGCCTCTATGATGTTTCTGACTCTAAAGACTAGTTAGTAAATAGTAGTAATTTTAAGGGTCTGTTGCCCTCACCTGCTTAGAATTTGCCCCTGGCATGTGGAAGATCTCAGTTCTTTGCCCTTTGTCTCAAACTCTGTCTCAATTTGCTAGAATTCACTTGTTTTTTCTTTATATCTCTTCCTCAGCGTGTTTAATTTTGTAATGAGCTGTGCCATCAAGGTGCAAGCTTTTCCATCATCATCCCTTTCTGCATAGATACTCTCTGCATAGATACTTGGACTAGAATTCTCTTTTTCTTTTTCAGGTCCTCACTTTTTTCTTCTAAAGCTTTCCGTTTCTATGCCTGGACAGAAATAATTTTCTTAGCCTTTGCTGATCAAGACCTGGCAGGTGCAGCCGAGGCCAGTAACTCTTTAGAGTCACAGGTGTTGACAATCATATACCAGTCAATGCATGACCATTGTCTCCTCCTGCATATTGCAGGTCTCCACTTCTTTGTTAACGGAGAATCCACTCTCCAATGTAGCCTACCCATAGGACAGGAGAACCAGGAGTTTCTTTAAAAAGCCTCTCATTTTCAGCATATAAGAAGTCACTAAACTGCTGGATTATTACATCATCTAAAGAAAACAACAGTAAGGAGATAAAGTATTAATACATAATGTTTACACAAGCCATTTTCTTACATTTAGAATAATAGCATATTTCATAACTTTATTTCATTTACTACACTTTGATATAACTGAACTCCTCCTGATAACTGTTGGGCTTGCAAAAACTTCTGCACCAGTTTTATAATATTGCTTTTGCACCAGTCAGGGACAGATCATCAAACAGGACACCTGACTCATGACAGGATACTTTAATAGGCTCTTGTCCTCTTTTTTCTGTTTCTGTATTTCCTCATGGGAGGATGTAAACAACCTATTATAACCTATTATGACCTATTATAAAATCAAACTTAGCTCTATCCATCAAAATAACCATAACAATACCTTAAGGAGTGATTCTGCACCCAAGCCTAGGTGTACTTCCTTTGGGCTGACCCAGCTTTGCTTGTCACTGACATCCAACCTGACCAGCTGAAGTGGATTAATATCCTTGAGTACCTCTTTCTTGACAAAACACCTCAGCATACAATATTACATTTACTTAAGTTCAATTTTATTATTTGACATTCGGCAGAAAAATACTATTGTAGTATACTACTTTAACAAGTATTGTTGTTAGTGTTTGCTTCATCCCCTAGTCCCACAAGCTACACTATATTGCCAAAAGTATTCGTTCACCTGCCTTGACTCGCATATGAACTTAAGTGACATCCCATTCCTAATCCATAGGGTTCAATATGACGTCGGTCCACCCTTTGCAGCTATAACAGCTTCAACTCTTCTGGGAAGGCTGTCCACAAGGTTTAGGAGTGTGTTTATGGGAATTTTTGACCATTCTTCCAGAAGCGCATTTGTGAGGTCACACACTGATGTTGGACGAGAAGGCCTGGCTCTCAGTCTCCGCTCTAATTCATCCCAAAGGTGTTCTATCGGGTTGAGGTCAGGACTCTGTGCAGGCCAGTCAAGTTCCTCCACACCAGACTCTGTCATCCATGTCTTTATGGACCTTGCTTTGGTCACTGGTGCACAGTCATGTTGGAAGAGGAAGGGGCCAGCTCCAAACTGTTCCCACAAAGTTGGGAGCATGGAATTGTCCAAAATGTCTTGGTATGCTGAAGCATTCAGAGTTCCTTTCACTGGAACTAAGGGGCCAAGCCCAGCTCCTGAAAAACAACCCCACACCATAATCCCCCCTCCACCAAACTTTACACTTGGCACAATGCAGTCAGACAAGTACCGTTCTCCTGGCAACCGCCAAACCCAGACTCGTCCATCAGATTGCCAGATGGAGAAGCACGATTCGTCACTCCAGAGAACGCGTCTCCACTGCTCCAGAGTCCAGTGGCGGCGTGCTTTACACCACTGCATCCGACGCTTTGCATTGCACTTGGTGATGTATGGCTTGGATGCAGCTGCTCGGCCATGGAAACCCATTCCATGAAGCTCTCTGCGCACTGTTCTTGAGCTAATCTGAAGGCCACATGAAGTTTGGAGGTCTCTAGCGATTGACTCTGCAGAAAGTTGGCGACCTCTTCGCACTATGCGCCTCAGCATCCGCTGACCCCGCTCCGTCAGTTTACGTGGCCTACCACTTGGTGGCTGAGTTGCTGTCGTTCCCAAACACTTCCACGTTCTTATAATACAGCTGACAGTTGACTGTGGAATATTTAGGAGCGAGGAAATTTCACGACTGGATTTGTTGCACAGGTGGCATCCTATCACGGTTCCACGCTGGAATTCACTGAGCTCCTGAGAGCGACCCATTCTTTCACAAATGTTTGTAAAAACAGTCTGCATGCCTAGGTGCTTGATTTTATACACCTGTGGCCATGGAAGTGATTGGAACACCTGATTCTGATTATTTGGATGGGTGAGCAAATACTTTGGCAATATAGTGTATGTATGCCATTAAAAGTAACTTCCAAAGCAAGATTGTTATTTTGCATTATCAGAGTACTGTAATGGAATTACAATACCTTCATCAGCTTTGACAAGAAATGGAATCACAGGCACATTTGTTTGATAGAAGGTAAGGAAAGGACTGAAGGTTCCCTCTGGCTTTCACTTTTCAGGAGTGTGATAAGATGCCGTTCCTGGATTTGGTATCTTCTTTTTTCTAACTGCATCCAGGTACAAAGTCACTGATGGCCAGATCTCCAAAGCTCTCTCAACGTTTCGTAAATTTTCATTGTTTTTAAAGTTTCTTATGGTTATCTAAGCTGCATTTATTTGATAAAAAATCAAATGGTTTTAATAATGTAAAAAATTATTACAATTTAAAATAAACATTTATAATGAGTACAATTAGATATGATTGTTAATAGCCTAATTCTGTATATATATTTACAGATGTTAAAGATTTAGGCTTATTGGCAGGCATACGGGCTGCAGCTGTTTCACAGTCCATCTTATTTATAATCACAGAGTTTGCTATATTTTGTTATAGGTTTTAGGAGACGAAGGTGACGACTACAGATCCTGTTTGAGAAGTTACAGCACAACTTCTGTAACAGATGCAGGTTTGATCAGTATGACAGTAAATCTCTATCAGCTTGTCATGTTCAGAGCAGATCTTCTCTTGAATCGTGTAGGAGTGGGTGTGGGAGTACGCCATCACCTATACCCACATTAACATCCTGACATTTTCTAAACATTTCCGTTTTGCAATCAGGAGTAAAGTTTAACATTTTAAACCATGTGTAAAGTTTTTATCCCACAACCTCTAAACATTTTATTTAAAAACACAAAAAATCAATAACCAAAATAAAAATAAAGTTTTGATGTCAATCATTATCTCTATCAATTATCCCACAGCACTGATGAGTACTGGATTCTGATGGGTCGGAAGCTGTTGATTAGTTTTCTATAAGAGAGGCTCTGACAGTAGCACAGAGACATTTATGTTTGTACTTAGCTAATTATCTTCAAGAGACATAAAAAAAGAGGCTTGATGTGGAATCAGTTCCACAACATTATATGGACACTGTAACTTGGCATGATGGGAAATGGGGTTTAAGGTTTGTGTAGAGCTGAAGTTATGATTATTTTCCTCTAATAGCACAATCCTCGAGTGTTTTATTCTTTAAATATCACCCAGGCCTCCATGCAACAGTAATTCATACTGACTCACATTCTCATCTGCTTCAGCCCTCATCTGAACATGAAGTTCACTCTGATTTTAGCGTCTAATCTGTGCTCCAACCCTATTCATTTTGTCGGAGAAAAATAATATACCCAGCTTTGAATTATATACCCAGCTTTAAAAGTAGCTTAAGAAATAATGTACTCAATGCTCTAAGCTCTGACTTAGCAATATTCTGCCTAAGAGTAGTGTGTATCCATCAAGAATTATTTAGCCATTGATTAAGTAGTTAACTTTGATTAATAATAGCTATAATAATCAGATATAGCCTTTATGGCAATCATAGTCTTTATAATAATCATGCAGAATTATTAATGGCAGCATGCTAGCGTAATAACCACACTGGGACTGAAGAAACAGAAAAAAAAAGAGGAGAGATTTATTGGAACATTAGGAGTTACAACTCAGTCAGCCAGCCTATCCAATGGGATCAGTGGGACCGGAGGGTGAGTTGTAGAAGACGGGATCTCGGGATCCTGAGGAGAAGTTGGAGAGTAATCAGTGGGAGAAGTTGGGGGTGAATAGTCAGGAGAAGATTGAGGAATATCATGAACACTGTAGGGCATAGGCATATGTCCAGGAGAAAGTTGGGGAATGTCAGGGGAATTAGGAGATGAAGAAGAGTCAGAGGAAGAATCATTAGAGGAGATCTCAACAGGGAAATCCTCAGTCTGGACGCCTTGAGAGGTGGTGCGTGTCCAGTGCCAGTAGAAAGTCTGAGTAGACTGATCACAGGTTGTGGGGTGAAACTGGGTGCTCTGATCAAGACAGACGGTATCTCTCACGATATGATGAGCGAGGTAAGGAGACTCAGGAATAGAGGATTCAGATAGGTGCTCCAGGAAACCAGTAAGTTGAATGGCCAGACAGGATAGCTGATACTAGCAATAGCGTCGCAGAGCACCCCTTCTCCGGAAGATAAGGGGTGACTCAGCTAGAAGGAAAAAATGGGAAATGGGGAGAGATGAGTGAAGATGAGTGAAGTGCATATTGCGTGACTATGTAATCAGCAAAAGAGAGCGTGTACTAAGGCAGGAGGAACACAGTGTGGGAATTAGGCCAGGTCACTGTGACATGACAGTGATAGGCAGGTAGTGGAGACAATAGCATTGGAATACCAGCAACCAACAGTGATGAAAAGAGAAAAGGATATGAGGCAGCTTAATGGCACAGCTTATTTTAAAAATAGTAAATAAAACTTAGATCAAGTAAGTAGAGGGAAAAGTCATCATGACATAAAGGAAGAGAGCAAGGTACTTACACATTGTTGTGGAGGGCAACGCACGAGGTCAGGATGAGCCGAGGAAGCACCTTGGAGAGGTGACGGTAAAATTAAGTCAATGAGGAAGTGGCGCTTATAAGTAAGCACCAATTTTTTCTAAAATTGGTGACTTAGCCTAAAAATAAGGGGAACTAGGGAGGAGAAAAATTGACATCATCAAGGGGAGGATGGTATTAATTTAGGGGCGGTATCGGGACAAATGTGAAAATAATGGGAACTGGGAAACGTATGTAAATTAAGGAAGGAGGGACTAAAGAAGCCATACACTGAATATAATGGGAAATTGCTGGAAATATTTAAATTAGAGAAAAGGAGGCGCCCCGGGGCGCCTGGGGTATAAGTAGAGGGGACTTTTTCGGAGTTTTTTGGGAGACCAGCTGCTCTCTTCAGATATGCATGTTGTTGACTGCGTGGCTGAATAAAGAAACCCG